>NC_086317.1:351689716-351991859 GCF_036172605.1 Pelobates fuscus | reverse complement strand
CGTTTTTGTAAATATTTTATTATATCTTTTCATGTGACAACACTGACGAAATGACACTCTGTTACAATGTAAAGTAGTAAGTGTACAGCCTGTATAACAGTGTAAATTTGCTATCCCCTCAAAATAACGCAACACACATATATTAATGTGTAAACTGTTGGCAACAACCTTCCGTTTGAGGATGCCCCGCAGGGGTACAATCTGCAGGCACATTTTTTCAATATTTTATTATATCTTTTCATGTGACAACACTGACGAAATGACACTCTGCTACAATGTAAAGTAGTAAGTGTACAGCCTGTATAACAGTGTACATTTGCTGTCCCCTCAAAATAACGCAACACACATCCATTAATGTGTAAATCGTTGGCAACAACCTTCCGTTTGAGGATGCCCCGCAGATGCTCGATAGGGTTTAGGTCTGGAGACATGCTTGGCCAGTCCATCACCTTTACCTTCAGCTTCTTTAGCAAGGAAGTGGTCGTCTTGGAGGTATGTTTGGGGTCATTATCATGTTGGAATACTGCCCTGCGGCCCAGTCTCTCAAGGGATGAGATCAATAAAATATTGAAAAAATGGGAGGGGTGTACTCTATCTTATCGTTTATCACCCCGTCTTGTCTTTCCTCCAAGCTATACAGTTTAAGATCCGTTAACCTTTCCTGGTACGTTTTATCCTGTAATCCATGAACCAGTTTAGTAACTATATATATATATATATATATACAGGGAGTGCAGAATTATTAGGCAAGTTGTATTTTTGAGGATTAATTTTATTATTGAACAACAACCATGTTCTCAATGAACCCAAAAAACTCATTAATATCAAAGCTGAATATTTTTGGAAGTAGTTTTTAGTTTGTTTTTAGTTATAGCTATTTTAGGGGGATATCTGTGTGTGCAGGTGACTATTACTGTGCATAATTATTAGGCAACTTAACAAAAAACAAATATATACCCATTTCAATTATTTATTTTTACCAGTGAAACCAATATAACATCTCAACATTCACAAATATACATTTCTGACATTCAAAAACATAACAAAAACAAATCAGTGACCAATATAGCCACCTTTCTTTGCAAGGACACTCAAAAGCCTGCCATCCATGGATTCTGTCAGTGTTTTGATCTGTTCACCATCAACATTGCGTGCAGCAGCAACCACAGCCTCCCAGACACTGTTCAGAGAGGTGTACTGTTTTCCCTCCTTGTAAATCTCACATTTGATGATGGACCACAGGTTCTCAATGGGGTTCAGATCAGGTGAACAAGGAGGCCATGTCATTAGATGTTCTTCTTTTATACCCTTTCTTGCCAGCCACGCTGTGGAGTACTTGGACGCGTGTGATGGAGCATTGTCCTGCATGAAAATCATGTTTTTCTTGAAGGATGCAGACTTCTTCCTGTACCACTGCTTGAAGAAGGTGTCTTCCAGAAACTGGGAGTTGAGCTTGACTCCATCCTCAACCCGAAAAGGCCCCACAAGCTCATCTTTGATGATACCAGCCCAAACGAGTACTCCACCTCCACCTTGCTGGCGTCTGAGTCGGACTGGAGCTCTCTGCCCTTTACCAATCCATCCATCTGGCCCATCAAGACTCACTCTCATTTCATCAGTCCATAAAACCTTAGAAAAATCAGTCTTGAGATATTTCTTGGCCAGTCTTGACGTTTCAGCTTGTGTGTCTTGTTCAGTGGTGGTCGTCTTTCAGCCTTTCTTACCTTGGCCATGTCTCTGAGTATTGCACACCTTGTGCTTTCGGGCACTCCAGTGATGTTGCAGCTCTGAAATATGGCCAAACTGGTGGCAAGTGGCATCTTGGCAGCTGCACGCTTGACTTTTCTCAGTTCATGGGCAGTTATTTTGCGCCTTGGTTTCTCCACACGCTTCTTGCGACCCTGTTGACTATTTTGAATGAAACGCTTGAATGTTCGATGATCACGCTTCAGAAGCTTTGCAATTTTAAGAGTGCTGCATCTCTCTGCAAGATATCTCACTATTTTTGACTTTTCTGAGCCTGTCAAGTCCTTCTTTTCACCCATTTTGCCAAAGGAAAGGAAGTTGCCTAATAATTATGCACACCTGATATAGGGTGTTGATGTCATTAGACCACACCCCTTCTCATTACAGAGATGCACATCACCTAATATTCTTAATTGGTAGTAGGCTTTCGAGCCTATACAGCTTGGAGTAAGACAACATGCATAAAGAGGATGATGTGGTCAAAATACTCATTTGCCTAATAATTCTGCACACAGTGTATATATATATATATATATATATATATATATATAACAAAAGTTTCCTTGCACACACGCTTTCTTAGGTAATGCCGGGTGCATAAGTCAGCAGGCTGTTTTCATATAGAATATCCAAAATGATGGCTGCACTCCTCGGGCTTCGTTTAAAATCCAAATAGTTTATTAGGTAAACATTAAAAATGAGATCAACGTTTCAGCCCCATTCTTGGGCTTTCCTCAGGATCAAAAAATATGTATTTTTTGATCCTGAGGAAAGCCCAAGAGTGGGGCTGAAACGTTGATCTCATTTTTAATGTTTACCTAATAAACTATTTGGATTTTAAACGAAGCCCGAGGAGTGCAGCCATCATTTTGGATATTCTATATGAAAACAGCCTGCTGACTTATGCACCCGGCATTACCTAAGAAAGCGTGAGTGCAAGGAAACTTTTGTTTTATATATATATATATATATATATATATATATATATATATATATATATAGTTACTAAACTGGTTCATGGATTACAGGATAAAACGTACCAGGAAAGGTTAACGGATCTTAAACTGTATAGCTTGGAGGAAAGACAAGACGGGGGGATATGAGAGAAGTATTTAAATACATAAAGGGAATCAACACATTAAAGGAGGAGACAATATTTAAAAGAAGAAAAACTACCACAACAAGAGGACATACAGGGAGTGCAGAATTATTAGGCAAATGAGTATTTTGACCACATCATCCTCTTTATGCATGTTGTCTTACTCCAAGCTGTATAGGCTCGAAAGCCTACTACCAATTAAGCATATTAGGTGATGTGCATCTCTGTAATGAGAAGGGGTGTGGTCTAATGACATCAACACCCTATATCAGGTGTGCATAATTATTAGGCAACTTCCTTTTCTTTGGCAAAATGGGTCAAAAGAAGGACTTGACAGGCTCAGAAAAGTCAAAAATAGTGAGATATCTTGCAGAGGGATGCAGCACTCTTAAAATTGCAAAGCTTCTGAAGCGTGATCATCGAACAATCAAGCGTTTCATACAAAATAGTCAACAGGGTCGCAAGAAGCGTGCGGAAAAACCAAGGCGCAAAATAACTGCCCATGAACTGAGAAAAGTCAAGCGTGCAGCTGCCAAGATGCCACTTGCCACCAGTTTGGCCATATTTCAGAGCTGCAACATCACTGGAGTGCCCAAAAGCACAAGGTGTGCAATACTCAGAGACATGGCCAATGTAAGAAAGGCTGAAAGACGACCACCACTGAACAAGACACACAAGCTGAAACGTCAAGACTGGGCCAAGAAATATCTCAAGACTGATTTTTCTAAGGTTTTATGGACTGATGAAATGAGAGTGAGTCTTGATGGACCAGATGGATGGGCCAGATGGATGGATTGGTAAAGGGCAGAGTGCTCCAGTCCGACTCAGACGCCAGCAAGGTGGAGGTGGTATCATCAAAGATGAGCTTGTGGGGCCTTTTCGGGTTGAGGATGGAGTCAAGCTCAACTCCCAGTCCTACTGCCAGTTTCTGGAAGACAGCTTCTTCAAGCAGTGGTACAGGAAGAAGTCTGCATCCTTCAAGAAAAACATGATTTTCATGCAGGACAATGCTCCATCACACGCGTCCAAGTACTCCACAGCGTGGCTGGCAAGAAAGGGTATAAAAGAAGAAAATCTAATGACATGGCCTCCTTGTTCACCTGATCTGAACCCCATTGAGAACCTGTGGTCCATCATCAAATGTGAGATTTACAAGGAGGGAAAACAGTACACCTCTCTGAACAGTGTCTGGGAGGCTGTGGTTGCTGCTGCACGCAATGTTGATGCTGAACAGATCAAAACACTGACAGAATCCATGGATGGCAGGCTTTTGAGTGTCCTTGCAAAGAAAGGTGGCTATATTGGTCACTGATTTGTTTTTGATATGTTTTTGAATGTCAGAAATGTATATTTGTGAATGTTGAGATGTTATATTGGTTTCACTGGTAAAAATAAATAATTTAAATGGGTATATATATGTTTTTGTTAAGTTGCCTAATAATTATGCACAGTAATAGTCACCTGCACACACAGATATCCCCCTAAAATAGCTATAACTAAAAACAAACTAAAAACTACTTCCAAAAATATTCAGCTTTGATATTAATTAGTTTTTTGGGTTAATTGAAAACATGGTTGTTGTTCAATAATAAAATTAATCCTCAAAAATACAACTCGCCTAATAATTCTGCACTCCCTGTAGTCTTAAATAAGAGGGGTATAGGTTTAACAATAATATCAGCAAGTAATACTTTACTGAGAGGGTAGTGGATACCCTGGAATAGCTTTCCAGCTGAAGTGTCAGAGGTTAACATGGTGAAGGAGTTTAAGCATGCGTGCTATAAGCATAAGGCTATCCTCGCTATAAGATAGGTCCCTACTAATGAAAGTATTTAGAAAATTGAGCAGACTATATGGGCCGAATGTTTCTTATCTGCCATCACATTCTATGGTCTCTATGTGATTTTATGAATTAAAATTTGAGGGACGTGCCTGACAACCCAAGCAGAAAGTCCAGGGAATTTAATTTGCAAGCACTTTATTTAACCCTGTAACTTTCCAAGACACCATAAAACCTGTACATGGGGGGTACTGTTTTACTCGGGAGATGATGCTGAACACAAATATTAGTGTTTCAAAATGGTAAATTGTATTACAACGATGATATTGTCAGTGAAAGTGAAGATTTTTTTAATTTATCACACACAATCGTCACTTTCACTTATGATAGTATTTTTGTAATATGTTTTACTGTTTTGAAATTTCTGTTCAGTGAAGTGTTCCAAGTATAACAGCACCACCATGTACAAGTTTTATTGTGTTTTTGGAAAGTTAGAGAGTCAAATATAAAGCTTGCATTTCATTTTTGTCACATTGAAATTTGCCAGGTTGGCAATGTTGCCGTTGAGACCGTATGGTAGCCCAGGAATGAGAATTACCCTTATGATGGCATACCATTGGCAAAAGTAGACTACCCAAGGTATGTGGGGTATGTCCATACTTTTTTAGTAGCCACTAAGTCACAAACACTGGCTAAAGTTAGCATTCATATTTGTTTTTTGCATTTTTCACACAATCTTTTGTCTGCCTGTCTATCTAAGTAGCTGTGATGCCCTGGACTTAAATGAGAGTAGTCTCAATTAAGCTAGGTCACATGAAGATAACCTGTTTTTAATTTATAGTGCTGTTTGATATGTTCTGTTGTAAATGTTTTTTATGTTCAAACGGACACATTTCTAAAATGATAGTAAAACTATTGGTTTTCTGGATAAAAAAATACTTAGGGAATTTATACAATTTGTTATACGTAGACTTTAAATCATTAACAAAAAAAAAAATACCTGACCTACCTGAATATCTGGACTCAGTGGATTCTGTCCACAGACTAAGCTGATTTCAAATCACTTTTACAGTAAGACACTTCTGACACCACCAGTAGAGACCAAGAAGCACGTTAATATAAGCACAACACCAATCACTGAGGGCTAAACTTGCCTTCTACTTACCTTAATACCCTCCTTCTCTCCCCCCCTCCTCAGAAACTCACCGACTCCCTCGGCCCCCGCCCTTATTAGGACAAACCGATAGATAGTGACCACTGATGACTGGGACAACATACCACCCACATGGTGGGAGAGACACATACCGACATCACGAAGATAAATGCAATGGGGTAACAACCTCACACAGACACTGCTACTGAATCATTGGCTTTTTTGATGTTAAACAGTAACTGCAACTGACCACTGACTAGTCACCATCTGACAACTAATAACCGAACAACAATGGAGACCTGCGTGTCTCACAAGTTACCTAAATGTTTAAGGAACCTGCGAGTTCCATGGATTTACGCTTCATTGACACAGACCTGCGAGTCGTGTATTCCACCGTTCTATGTCATGCTTGATTAAAAAAATAATAATAATAACGGTATGATGGGAAAACCCCATGCCAAAATAAACAGATATTTACAAAAAAATAAAAAAGACCTGTCTTTCCCAAGCAGTGGCCCTATAAACCGTTGCTTACCAGAATCTCTAATGGACAATTTAAACATATTAAAATAAATTTCACAAGTACAAGGCATTAAAGCTATAGTGAAAGCTTTGTAGAACAAGGACATTAAACACATACATTTTACATATATACACATATGTCTAGATATAATAAAAGAGTTATCAAATGTATACAATTTATAATAATATATGAGTTGAATATTGCTGATAGATGGATTTGAGTGTGAATATTTGAATATGCTTGTCAATCATCTATGTTGAAACCAGCATTAGTAAACAATTGTATGATTTTAAAAATCTTTTACAACTAGCTTTTAGAATTTTTATCTAAGTTAAATTATACCTAGTACATGCTAGAAATGGAGATAATTTCAGATTGAACTGCATTTTGTCTAAATTCGGGGCATTTGGCACAGGTTCCTGAGCTGCCAAACACCATAATCTGGTGGAAATGATCAGCACAAGCTTAAACATGTTTGTTCCTGTTCTTGATTCAGAGTTCCATTCCTGGCTATAACAAAAAAGGGGGATTGAAAAGGGAAAACTGTATTTTTTGGATGGGGACAAATAAGCTACTTAGTTTCTGAGGTCTGACCTATCATGTGGGATGCATCTCCTGTGCAATCAACAGGTAGCAAAAAGAGATGATTGTTAGGGGACAGAGATTAAATATTAATTTTATTCACAGACCAAGTGAAGTGACCCATAGAGGGGAAAAAGCAGGAGAAAAGAAACAACTACACTTTCAAGATTCCTCTAGACACTTCAGCTACTAAGGGATACAGATGAACAGAGATCCTGTGTGTTTACCCTTGCCATGCCTGTGTTAGTGGGAGATATCAAGGGTCATTGATTCTACTGTGAGACTAGGTTTAGCTTTCTACTGCATTTAGCTAGCAGCTAATGCCAGGGTCACTTAAAGGAACACTACAGTGGCAGGAAAACAAACTAGTTTTGGCAGGCACTTTGTTCATGGATTCTAGGGTAAGACTGGGTTACCAATATACAGTTGTTAAAAGTTTTTGGGTTTTTTTTGTTAGCTGTTTGGAGAAAATAACATCCTTCTTTTAGAGAGTATAGTGTTCAGAAACAATGGGGAAAAAATATCCTCTTTCCTAAGTTTGGTTATTGATTCTAGTGAGAAGCTTAGCTTTCCTATAGCAACTACTGACTTGGCAGGCTTTTTGTCATTAATCCTAGTGCGAGACTAGGTTACCAATATGCAGTTGATAAATGTATTATTTTCTTTTTTTGTTAACCGTTTGGAGAAAGAATACCCTATTTAATTTTTTTTTTCTGACTGTGTTCAGTCCAGTGTATGCTGTTCAAGTCTGCAAAAACTGTTCAGTGTTTCTTAACATTAAATACAGTAACGATACAGCAGTAAATCCACCAAACACTGGACAGGAACAGTCACACCTCTCTTATCAACCGGTGAATTAAAAAGAAATAAAAAAAAATACATTAAAAAAAGTTCTTCTTGCCTAGCTGCTACTGCCAGTGCCACTTACAAAGACTTTGATACACTGATTTTGAATATTTTTACTCTCCTTAGTATTTTTTTTAATAATGTATTTTATTTTGAGTTCAAATGGATTTGATTTGCATTGTGCTTCTGTGCCACTGCTTCAGCATAGGAAATTGCAGTCTTCTTCCATCATACTCATGCTGCTGCTTTCTATTTTTTCAAATTTCTTTCATTATAGTTTTGCCCTGCCTGGCTGCATTTTGTGGTGTCTAGACACAATTGGTAGAAGCTGCGTGGACATGGTCAACTGATGACCCTTTCACCATTTCCACACTGAGAAGAACAAAACTTTAACATACATCAAGTCTCTAGCATGATTGACCATATTTCCATGTGGAACAAAAAAAAAAGTCTCTCATCACCAGCTTCTACCAACTATTCCTGAATAGGTAGAAGGCCCTGCAAGCCAGACAAGAATAAACTTCTACAATAAAAGATGATTAAATTATTTGAAAATATGTTAATTTTCAAAAAAGTGAATGTGCAATTGATGAACCACTCAGCCATGCTATCTTTGCACTTTAAAAAAAAAAAATCCCTCCTCAAGCTAGGATATAGTTTTACTTTTTTAAAAGGAAGGACAGTCAGTGATGCTATAGACTGGATGTGCGGGAAAGCTTTGTTCTTCTCAGGGTGGAAGGGGTGAGTGGGTAGTCAATTGCCCATTGACCTTTTCCTTTCATTTTTGAATAATTCCCTTATTTTAAATTTGAATTGACTCCTGCGCCACATTTGTCATTACACGCGAGGATCCTCAGCATGATACAAGGCAATAAACCTACCCAACAAAGTAAGGAGTGATAGAACAATATATTACCTGACCATAGAGTTTAACGCTAATGAGGAATTAGGAAAAATCTATACTAGAGAGTTTATTCAGACCATTAGGAGAACCAAAATATTAATAATAAATAAGGGCAAAATATAAGCAAAACTGGTACAGGCACAAGAACACTGGATTAAGTCAGGAATAAGCAGGACCTAGGGCACCAGTGCTAGGCTTCCCTTTTCAATCTTGTTAGCAAGTGGATAGTGGAGGGGATAGAACTGGAGAAGAGGCTTTGGGCTTAAACCATTTATGAACATTTAAACCCATAAACGTGTGCCAGGGCCAGGGACCACCTGGCACCTTAACAACTTCATTATGAGGAATCTGTTATGGTGCCCATAGTGATCCTTTAAAAACAAAACAAACAAAAAAACTGCATTGTTGCATCCACAAATCCAGTTTTTATTTCATATAGAATTAACAGGCTGCCTTTCATATTAAATACATAAACATTTAATAAATGTTATATTGCACATTGATACATTTAACTATGTAACCTGTAATATTGGATACAATTAGAATTCTCCCATTTGGTAACAAGAAAAGTCACATGCTGTCTACAATAAAATGGGATGTAAAGTGTGTGAAAAAAAAAAAAAGGTTTAAGATTGTTTTAATTTGAGTTATTTTAACAAGTTACCTCATGTTTGATTAAAATAATATTACTTACGTAATAGATTTATACAGGGCCGGCATCAGGGGGTGACAACCATGACGGTTGTCACGGGCCTGGCAGTCCTAGGGGGCCCGGACTGCACAGGTTATCCTCTGCATGCCCGGGCCCCCAGCCCTTCAATCTGCATATATATATAGCGAGTACCGCTATGTATATATGCCTCTGCGGGCCCAGGACACACTGACTTTCCCCTCCAGCACTTTTGCGAGCCACGGCTGTAAAGCGTTGCAATGCATGCTGGGCTCGCATCAGAAATAGAGCACTGGCTGGCAGGAGGGAGAACATGGAGGGAGTCTGCTGGGCTCCTCCTTGCTGGCCCAACAAGCGGAGCCACTGGACTACCAGGGAATCCATTTTTATAATTTAAAAAAAAAGTAAGAGGCAGGGAGGGGGGAATACATTTTTTTTTTTTAATTATAAAAATACCTCCCAGCAGCATTTGTCACACATCCACCACACACATACATCATCAAACAGACAAACTGCATCCACTACACAACCACACACATCATCCACCACATAAACACACAAACTGCATCCACTACACAACCATTCACATCATCCACCACATAAACACACAAACTGCATCCACTACACATCCATATACATCATCCCCCACATAAACACACAAAATGCATCCACTACACAAACTCACCCACATCATTCACTACACACACACTCACACACACACAGCATCCACTAAACAAATTCACCATCAACCACATAAACACACAAACTGCATCCACTACACACATCATCCACTACACACACACACACACTACATCCACTACACATACACTCTGCAGTCACTATATACACAATACTTCCACTACACAAACACACACTCTGCATTTACTATACACACAAACACTATATCCACTACACAGACACATTGTATTCACTATACACACACACTACATCCACTACACAAACACACACTCTGCATTCACTATACACACAATACATCCACTATAAACACACACTCTGTCCACTACACAAACATACAATCTGAATCCACTATAAACAGGGTATCCACTTTACTCACGCACTTTGTATCCACTACACACATTCTATAGTCACTATACACACACAAACAAATTCAGTACACACACACTTCATCCTTGTGGGTGGACTTAAGATGGGCCCTGTGGGTGCATTTGGGGGCGGGTCATGTGGGTGGACTTGGGGCAGGTCATGTGGACTGACCTGGGGGTGGGCCCTGGGTGGCCCAGACCGTGGGGTGTGTCAGGGGCCCCAAAATTTCTGGTGGCAGCCCTGGAGTTATAGGAGCAGTGTGTTCTGGTATTTTCCATTGTAAACCAGTAATTATTTAACTTACATTTCAAAGAAAGTCTGTCAAGACAAAGCGAGTGATATTGTTGGACAAAGTTCTAAAACAAAAGTGCTATCACTACAGAAACCAATAGATTTGGACCCAAAATAGCCCCTGTTTGCCTTAATATTTCACCCATTTTTTTCATAATGAAAACACATTTACTGTATATCAACACATTTTAAATTTTAGAAATGCTTAAGCTTCTAAGGAGTCTACAAAGAATTGAAGAATGGTAACAAACACGCACTATGTGGTCAAAAGAATTGGGACACATTTCTGAGTTATTGAATTCATGTGTTTCAATCAGACCCATTGCCACTGGTATATGAAATCAAACACCTAGCAATGCATTTACAAACATTCGTAAAAAAAAAATAAAAAAATATTAGCAATAAGTCAGTTCATCTCTGCTAGATATTCCATGGTCAACAGTAAGTGGCATAATTGGAAGTGGAACTGGCCAGACAGAGCCCTGACCTCAACCCCATCGAACACCTTTGTGATGAACTGGAATGGAGATTGCGAGCCAGGTCCAGCACCATATTCTCTAATGGATGAATGGGTAATAATTCCCACAGGGAGATTACAAAAACTTGAGGAAAGCCTTCCCAGAAGAGTGGAAGCTGTTACAGCTCCAAAGAAGGGACCAACTACATATTAATGTCCATGTATTTAGAATGCAATGTCAAAAAAGTCCCTGTTGATGTAATGGTCAAATGTCCCAATACTGTTGTTCATATAATGTGAGTAGATTTATACATTTATTTATTTATTTATTTATATTTCTCCAGTAAAACTCCCTGCATCTAATTAAAGTTTTGTTTTAAGTAATCATGGCCGAGACATATACAAATTGAATGTTATGTCAATATTAATCCACAAGCTGGTAGGTCTAACAATGAGCACGTATTTAGGGACAGTTCTTCATTCTCAAGGGAAATAGAGAATCCAATAACCTACCTGGTAAAACTTTCCAATATATATATCATCTCTATCCCATATATCAATGTCAGATCATGTCCATCAGGTTGTTTTGCTAAGTGATTCCACGCAAAGACCAGTTTGTTAGTTATCAGATCAAAATGTCAAGATAAATATTTTTTTACATTGTTGTACCATGACACACATGTAGTGAAAAGTATTGGCAGCATTTACTATTTTGCTACTTACGTGCTTTCTCTTGAACCACGGAGAGACTAATGCTTTTTATATTGTGTATTGACAAGGCCTTAGCTTTGCAACCTGTAAGACTGCAGAACAGAAAGAGTTTATATGCAAAGTCATTAACCCTTTTAGTACAAGAAGAGTGAGAATTGCCTAACGCTTGATCAACTAAAGGATGCTGGGAAAGAAACAAGACTTGCCAAAACAGTAAAATGTAAACCTCTGAAATAAAGACAAAGCGATTCAGTATGAAAAATTGCATTGCACTACAAAAAGAATAAAGCACACTCTATCTCCCGTAGGTTTGTTGTTTATCACTAAAAGTACATAAAGATGCCTTCCTGAAAAGCCAGCAAGAAAATATGGATCAGCTCTACATAGACAAATTCATCTAAAAGGTTTATTGATTTTTGAAATGAGTTACAGAGTGGTCATACCAGCGAGTTCAACATTTGCCTTTTGTTTCAACTATGATATTATTGTTATCTCAGTTAAGAAAACATTTATACCATAAGCAGATATATGTTCCAGGGTTTGCATTTGTGCATTACAGCTTATCAATTATTTGTAGCTTCTTGTCATCTTATTCTGATAATAGAGGCCTGGTCAAGAATAATAATCACTGTTTCACCTTTAGCTCTGATTCAGCCACTATTCCTGGTGCAATATTACCCAAAGCATCTTCTCTCTCCCTGTACACAGGACCAAAAGTGCAGGCACATCATTTATTGATAAGACAAAAAGAATGTAATGAAATTATCAATGTTCTTGAATTAATTATGAACATGATTAAGAAAGCTAAAATCTCAGGAGCCAGGATCTCATTACCCATTCAGTCTTAGGGATTGCTTTCATTCAGCAAGGCAAAAAGGCTTTGAGCAGTCCCACAATTGCTTTTCTCTCATTTATTTGTACGAGTGTGAAGGTTTGCTTGTTTTCTTTTCCTTCTTATTTCGACATGCTTTATCAGTTTAACTGTGTAGTACAGTATTTTTTTTTTTAGTTTGCACGGTTCAGGAATATGCCCATGGGGCCTACTTACACACATGTCTAGAAGCAGCAAAGCTCTTTTGTGTTTGCCCATCTCTGAATCTACTCTCATGGACCTTCCAATGTTCTTCAAGGTAAGCCTGGGAACACAGTACAAACTTCTCTCAGATTTATGTCCTGAGCTGCGCTACAGTGCTGTCTTACTGTCACTCGGTTAACAGGGTTAATGACATCATTATCACCCTGAGCACAGTGAATGTGAAGCCTGCAGCCTGAACAGGACTTCGTTTAGTCATTGTAAAAATTTATTAGCAGTTATCTAATATTTGTAACTATTCATTTTCTTCGATAGATGCTTTAATTCATCTGTGTGGATATTTATTTTGAAATCAAATTTTGGATCTTTACAGCTATTTTTCTCTCCTTTTTCGTCTGTTGTTCTGCTTTTTTTCCCATATCAATTCCACAGAGATTATTGTGCATGGGGTGCCATCATTTCTGCTATGTGATATGATTATTTGCATAAAATAGTATCTTTCATTACGTTCCAGGGCCTTACTAAATTACTTTTTCAATATCTGGTCAAAGATGAATGCATGTGCCATGTTCTGCTAATAATGAAAAAACTATTTCATTATGATTCTTAGTCTTTTTTTTTTTTTTTTTAGTTAACTGAGCCAGATTATATGAACCTGTGAAAATGTGCCATAACATGAATTAACTACTGAGTGGATAATTATGTCCTAATCATGTTTGCATCTGTATAAATATCACAAAAGGAAAGCAATTTCACTTTACAATGTCTTACAGTAAAAGTGTATAACAAGACAGATTAGACACTCATTGCAGTTATTGTATTTCTAATAAACAAGTACTTTCAGTCTAAGAAGACATTCAGTTTTACATGTTACCAAGTGTATAGACTCAAAGGATAAGCAGATCATACAGGGATGTTTGATCACAATCAATGGTATGAACGCACATCGAGAAATAAAAAACACAAAATTAATAAAATCGCTTTCGTTCAACCTGAGATGTAAATATTGCCAGGAAAGTTACTTGGCTGACATCAATATATCAATGCAGAAATGTGCAGAAATGGCTTCTAAAAGAAACATTTTAAAATGGAAATTGTCTTTTACTGTAATGGTTTCTAAAGAGTGTCAAATCATTTTAGTGTGTTTACTTTGCTGGAAAATGCATCTAAAAAAAAAAAAAGAGCAGGATAATCGCTCCCTTTCCCCCCTCCTCCCATTTTGATCTAGGCCTAAACTTGCCATAAATCTTTGCTTGTATATCTCCTTTGAGACGGCAAAACTGTTGTTTAGTCTAATGAGTCAATTTAATATCACAGGAGAAGTGTACTGTGCATCCAGCGATGCAGGAGTTAAACTTAAATTCCTTTCAATAGCATTAAACAAAACTCTATTTGAACAGAACAGAAAGTAGCCAATAACTTGGTTAATGATCTCTCTTTAAAAGAAGATTTTAATTTAACCGTCCATTTACCCTTTTCCAGTGCTAGCAGTTTGTGCACAATTAAAGTTAAAACAGAACTAATTCTAAATTCTGGTTGGGGTGTAAGATAATTCTTCCCCAAGATATTTTTAAATAACTCGGATCCGTTTTTTGAAGTTATCCCTCAGTACTTCTGCATTTCTTTGCTTAAAGTAAATATTTTCTAAAATTAAAAATAATAATGTGATTTAATTGTAAGGATTATCTCTGGTAGTGCATGGGTGAAAAATGAGTACCGTATATATATTTCCCCAGCCCCCATCATGCTGAGAATGTATGTTATTGATTGGTTGGTTTGTTGAATATATTACAGTGATGATGGTCTGTCCTCTTATAGGTTACAAATTAATATTGCACCTGCCAGTTATGGTTCCTAAGAAAGTAGCATAGTAAAAGCTTGCAATTCAAAACACAATGATATTTTACTCCACATGGCTTTATTCTTTTTAAGTTTGGTTGAAAACTAATGTGATGTCTCTAAATGAATATGATCTGTCAAACTGTGCTTGGCATAATTTGCAATGAGAGTAAAATGACAAAAGCAAAAACCCTTGTATGCATTTAACAGAATATTGGGTAAGCAGTTCTTGTTTATGGATCTCATTGTTACCCAACCTTACCTTAATTGTCTTCAGTACAATAGTTTAACACTAAACTGAACATTAGACTAACCATATAACGACAGCAGCTGTTTAATAAAACATAGACATTGCCTCCATGGACCGAATAAGGATCAATCATGAACTGTATTTTGAATTCTAACATATGTCTTTGTGATATGCCAACAGCAATACGTGAGCTGTAAAACACTATTTCTTATCAAATATAATTCAGTGCTGCATCTATTTGAATGTCGTTGTTATATAGGTTGTAACCCATAATTGCAGTTGTTTGTCTTTTCACGTTATACCTTTATATAATGTATTTATAATTTTGTGAACTGTTCATCATATACATAAATGCAAACACGGCGATTACATTTAAATCAGTATTTAAAAAAGTGTTGCCATTCTAAACTACAGAGATGAACACACACACACATACATACACACACACACATACATACACACACACACACACACACACACACACACACACACACACACACACACATTTAAAAGTTTAATTTAACCCTTTATTTTTTTTTATTTCTTTAATATTCCTGCACACGAATAAAACACTACAAGAAGTGTTCAGAATGAGTTAAATCAAATGTATTTCTCCAATTCAGATTGATTTAAATAGGTAATGGATCCCCCTAAAGCTGCTGTTACTAGATATTACACAGCTATCTCTACCCAATGGCAGCCTGCCTTGAAGAAGTGCTTACCACATAGGATGTTCCTAAAGGACAGATATTATTTCCTGTACCTTGGGGAGTAAAAGGCCATACTGCTGGGTCAGGAACTTTTACTAACAGCGAGTAAATCCAGGCCTTATCGAGTTACAGCATTCGTGTTTTATTATTCTCATTAGAGATTTAAGGACTAATTCTAGTTGTTAGCGCTTAACAGTTTAATGTTTTCCATAGATAAGAATTAAGATTCTTCTGGGGGATTATTTTATTGTCTAAAGCTTGCAAAATATACTGTGCTAATATACTCTGATGGAATTGATTACCGGTTTTACATTGTTTTAGGCTGGAATTGTAAAGCATTTAACCGGAGTTTAAATATTTTAAACTCAATCATAGCATTGTAATGGAAAGGTTTAATTAGAGGACACTATGCACGGGTTCACAGAAATTGCTTTGGGCAAAAGAATTCCTGGGCCGACACACGTTTCCATTCAATATATGAATATATAGAATAACGCTTGTGTTTTGATATTCTTAGTTACACCAAAATAAATGTGTTAATTGTGCATTGTGCAGCAGATCTGACGTTGTCTATGCATTTACATCCGTGGCTCTATATTTTGCCTTGGACGCTAAACATGACACAGGTGTGCATCATATTAGCTATAATTCCCGCCACAACAGCTGGGGATAATGTTCTCCGTATATTGTGCAATATGATGTGGTTCCTGTTTTGTGACCCATATTAAATTATTTTTCGTCCTTTATTTATATGTAAATTATTATGTTCGACAACATGCAAAAGTGCATTTTTAACTGCAATCATATAAATGGTAATAGGACAAATGCTTAACAAACATGCAAAAATACACGTACTAAAAGATCTATCAGTCTGCCTGTCTTTCTTCCATCCAAACGTCTTACCTTTTCACCATGACTTCTGGTCATTTATTTTAAACTTTTTAACACCAATTATTATATTTCAGTATGATAAAGTCACATATTTAAGATGGAACTATATGATTTCATACTCCTTTTAGAAATAAGCATTTACTGATCTCTGCATTGTTAGCTTGTTATCAAAAGTTACATTTTGTGAAGCAATTTCTGTTGTACACATCCAAAGACTGTGATCTTAATTGCAAAGCACAAAAACATTGCGTTTACTCAATTGTATTATAGTTTAAAGCTCCCCAATATACTAAATAAATTTATTATGAAGTGGTCCCAGTGGAAATCTGTGAATGTTTGCATGTATCTGTATCATGCCCAAAATGCTGTTCAAAAGGCTTTCCAAAGCACCCAGGTAACAGCTGGTGCAGGCCATGTGCCAGACCTGACAGCCCATATGCTCTCTTTAGTGCTGTAATTATCTTGACACAAAACTCTGATAACCCTGTCTACTGGGTCCAGTTTCACTAGGTAGAATTGACTCACTAGCTTTGTTAGTAAGTTCCTTTGGCATTGTAAGAACTTCATCAAGAGTAGGAATATTGTACTAGGCTTTGAAAAACCAATATGTCTGCTAATTCCAGGACAGGTGTCTTATTAACCCAAAGAGAGTGTAGATTTTAAGACTTGGAATATGTATATGCATGCATGTATGTGCATGTTTTTGTTAACAGAACTCCGAAGTAAGTTGATTTTTTTCTAAAAGCAGTTACCACAATAGAATAACCAAATTAACTTTTCTTCGAATGCAAGTCTTCGAATGCAAGTGTTCACATTTGGCGCCTTTTCGGCGGCTTGATATTAAGTAAGAAAGCTACGAGGATTAATCTAAAGCATAAAAGAATGAATACATGTTTAATTGTCATATATATAAAATAGCAATATGAAATTTTGCTACTAAGTTGTAAATATTGTTTAAATAAAATGCACATTTAATTTGTAATTTCTAATGTTAATGGATGAATTAATTACAAGATAAAACACATTACAAAAAAAATGGGCATTCATATTTAACAAACCAATTCATAGTTCTGAATAGTTTCTATCTCAGGGTAATCTAAATAATATTTAAGAATCAGAATGCAATCCACACTATTATATTTATGTTTATATATTCAAGAAAGTGAGACCGATTACATGTTTTTTCTTTTGTCCAATGAATGACTGAAAAATCAATTGATCTATCACAGACAACATGATATGAAAATTGCAGGATAGCAGTTTGCTTTGATTGCAGGCAGTTCAATGGAATTTTACTTAAATCTGCAAAGGCAGATGAAAAAAACTAACTAAAAACAATTACTTTTGCCATGTGAACTAACTAGTTGGTAGAATTTGCCACACAATGCAGACCACATCAAAGAACTGGGTGTCATTTGAAGAAAACAAAACAAAACCCGAAACAAAATAAAAATGAAAATCTACCTAGAAGGTGAATTTAGTTGTCTAATAAACAACATGCCAACTGTCACACTAATTCAGACCTCAAAGTTGTAAGTTATATTTTCAGCAAAGTTAAGAGTCTTTCATTCTTTTAGGGTATATTTAAAAAAAAAAAAAAAAAAAAGATAACAACATGCCTTATTTAATTGATTACTTTAATCTATTTCTTAACTGCAATCCAGATTGTTACTTGTTGTGTAGTTAATTTTAAGAAGCTATAGGATGACATCCTTTTGCATCATTTTAATTGTAATATTTTCCATGTAGAAATAAAATTATTAAATAATATTTTTCAATATTATTTCTGATAAAGAAGAGCCCAGTTGTTGTCCTGGTCCTCACTGTCTTATATGTTATTAAAAAGTTCAATACAATAAAGAGAGAGGATTTAACATAACTTCTACCTTTCAGGTGCCAATGAATTTATATATGATGGTAACAGTAACAGTGTTTTACAGTAACTGTTTTTATGTTTTTATGGAGAGAATACACTATAGAAACAGTTATTTAAAACAATGACCCATGCTAGAAATGATGTCCATTTTAAATGTGTTATGTTATCTCTTAAAATATGAAAGAAACAAGATAAAAGACACTCAGTTTTAAAATTTATCTAGCTACTGTTAATCCTCATGCAAGAAGTATGAGCATTCAATGTTCTCCCACACCTAACCTAAAGAAGGCTATAACAATCAAGAACCTCTCATTTTAGTCTATAGGGACTAATCCTATCCTATAAATCTGTGCCCAGCAGATATGTAATTCTGCCCAAGCAGCAGTTCCACTCAACTGCAGAATATAATGACAGTAAGCATCCAATTGCACCTCTTAGTCTACTAACAGTACACACATGCACCTGTAGATTGGGGAGGTGGTGACTTGTATTGCGTGCACCTAGGCTGAGTATTCACAGCATACAACCTTGATGTTTTTGTGAAATGTTTCTGTTATACACAATTATCTTAAACGACTAAGGTGACTTTGACAGGGGGCCTCCACACTTTAACCTGTGCAATGAGTGTCAGTTGTCAGATGCTTAGAACATCCCTTTATCTTTTTTTTTCCTTAATCAAATTACACCCTAATCCCATATGTGGCAGTTAGTTTTTAAGTGCTGAAACATAACAAATTCAACTTTTTAGCTAAAGATAATTCAGTAAAATGGTATAGATATATATGAGAAGCTCCCAAATATTTCTATCTAATAGTGTTTTTACAAGAGACCGAAGAAGGAAACAGTGAAAGGGCTAATAAATGTGATTAAAACTTGAATTTCAATTATTATTCTTTATCTATAAAGAATTGACATTTCTTGCAGTATTGTAAAATACTGCTATCTAAAGTTTTGAGGGCATACATAAAAAAATACACTGTCTGGTGTAGCATATCATAGTGCTTGCATGCTATAATTCAGTGGTGGACGAAAGGTAGATCCCCAAATGTTGAGAACTGCAACTTCCATGGTGTTTTGACATTCGGCAGAAAAAGCCTCATGGTAATTGTAGTGCTATAAGATCTAGATCTCACCAGCTTTGGCTTAACAGGTGCAGCAAATTTATCTTCAAAAGGTTCTCGTGCTCCTCTTTTTATCCACCTTGTCTGGTATTGTAACATGTATGCTGATTACCAGCATCATTAGGGAGGACTGTCCTGCATGTGTCCCCAAGCTGGGTCAATCGCACCAGCGAGGGGGCGGCAGTAAAGAGAAGGAGAGTGTGGGTGTAACAGAAGTGAGTTTATTTCACAGCTTTAACAGCTTTTGTCAGGAAGTGATAATATCAAGTAAATGTTTGCTGCTTGAAGTGCTTTTTGTTAAATAATTTTTAGTTATTAGGATATGAAATTAATGATAAGTATATTTTGCATATTTCTTACACAACATAATATATAACTATATTTGATACACGTGCACAGGGCATATTTGTGCTTGTTATGAGATTTTCATTGATGGAAAATACCTGTTGCTTTACATTACAGAAATATTTTTTATTTTTTACATGATTTTCCCAAATCATATTTCTGTTCAACTCTACCAGAGTTATTTAAAAAATTCATTTTAAATTAATTTTAAATTTAAGCGCAGAGTAATCAAATTGAGACTTTCTTCATTTTGGCTATTTTGACCGTAATTTTAAATTCACTTTGAATTATCACTTTTAGCATATCACTCATGTCTCCCAATCAAAGTTGTTTCAAGTGCCCCTGGTAGTAGCTGCTAGCTTGATGCAGCAACATTCTAAACAGTCTCATGCTAGAATCAATAACCCAGGCAATCTCTCACTACCACACAGGCACAGCAAGGGTAAACACACTGGGTCACTTCTGGTCTGCCAGTAGCTGAACTCAAAATGTCTAGAAGAATTCTACTTGGAAGTATATTTATTTTATTCCTCCTTTTTCTCCCTCTGTTGTCATCACTAGATCTGTGAATGAAATCAATATTTAGTAGCTGTCCTTTAACCATGAGTCACCTTATTTTTATTTTTTTAAATCTCTTGTCCGTCATGGGATACTAAGCTCTTATTACCTACACTCAAAAAACAGCCACTTCTCCTTTCCATAACTATTTTTTTTTTCTGGTAACAGTAACGGCCCTCTTAATCACGAACAAAAATGAACATCTTAAGAGATGTTTCCCCTGAGATTTTGGTGCATGGTGGCTCAGAAATTAGTATTTCTGCCAAACACCGATAGACTCGAATTCTGGGATTTCAATAGAATTGGCTGAATGTTTTATTTACTTTATGCTGAAAAATGAGAGCAAGTTTGATATTGATTGGCAGTTCATTAAGGAGCATTTGTATGGCACCAATCAGCATGAAAAGTGCTCTTTAGGTTGGTTTGACTTCACTTGAGTTGTTTAATTTTTTCCATTTATTGCTTGGCTACTGTCCTACTTGAAACAGCTGACATAAACTGACTGTAAATAAGTTTTCTAAACAAAAAAAATGTCTGCATTGATCATGAGGTTTTCCACATTGCTTAGCCAAATATTTTTGTAACTCTGAGCATAATGAAATATCTAATCAGGTGGAGCATTTGCTACATTACTCATAGTCTCACACACACACACACACACTTGCAACAGATACATGGAAAATGATATCACCACAACTACTTCAAAACAGGAGAGATTAAATTTTGTACAAACATTTTATGGAACATCAACATGTATCCAAAAACAGAAACACTCCATTTGGGAGATTGTTGCTAAGGATAAAGATCTTCCATGTATCTTTTCAAGACCTCCACTATTAGCGTTAACAAAAGGAATCTCAACCTTAAAGGGAAACTATAGTGCCAGAAAGCAGACTTGTTTCCCTGGCACTATAGCTTCCCCCATTGTCAAGCCCCCCCCGCCCACCCCCCCGCCATGGTGTAGAACAGGTTAATAACCACTTCTGTCACTTACCTGGGTCCAGCACATCGATGTCCCTTGGCCCTGGCTCAGCCCTCCCCTCACTCCTCCCCGCTAACCTCAGACGGCGGTGGAGGCCTAATGCGCATGCGCTGTAATAGCCGCACTCACATTAGGATTTCCACATATGAAAGCAGTATTCAATGCTTTCCTTTGGGGATTCCGGTGACACTGGCAGTCCTCATGCATAGGAGTAAACCCTAGCAGGTAATTATTGCGGTTTATAAAAACTGCAAAAATTACATGTTCCTGGTTAAGGGTGATGGGAGTTTGCACCCAGACCACTTCAATGAGCTGAAGTGGTCTGGGTGCCTACAGTATCCCTTTAAAGACTCGCTAGTATGCAGTAACCCCCTTAGTAGTTATTACCCAAAGGAAACACATATAAACACAAGATGCATTCGGCGTTTGGGCGGTGTAGCCTATGGACACGATTCCATCAAAAACCTTTACCCATTCACTTTCAGGAAATCAAAAACCTTTACCCATTCACTTTCAGGAAATCAGACAGCTTGTAACTTGTACAACAACACATGTAATATATAGAATCTCATGCCCATGTGGGCCATATTATATTGGACAAACTTCAAATGAACTACGGGAACAAATAAGAGGAAACCGCTTTTTGTGATTGGAGTTCAGACAAGCTGACATGACACCAGGTTTATTACTGAATTGTATTACAATGATGAGGAGGATATAGGGTCCAGGAGCTTCGGAGACGTAAGGTTTTTTGAACTCACACAATCTGAACACAGCTCTGAAAGTCTTAAATGAAAAAAAAATACTTTTTTTGAATGTAACTTTAATGGAGGCCTAAAGACTGCATAAACAGATGCAAACTAAAATGTATGCATATCTAACCTGTATACAAATGTTTATCTTCTTTATTTAGATTTATTTTTGTTTCACATTTAATTTTTTTAACTGTTTGCCTTGGAACTCCATAGGTACAGGTCTATTACACCAAGGAAATAGCACACCTTGGGCGATTGGTGCATTTTCATAGTTAATATCTTCTCTTTTTTCTCATAGTACACAGAGGGTCTTTAACTGGTTGCCTTGGGATTCCATCTGTACATTTTAGGGTAATATATTGATCATTTACACCAAGGAAATAACACACCTTAGGCTACTGGTGTCTTTAGCTCAAGAAAACACTTGGGCTATTATAGGTCTGACAATTACTGGATTCTGGATTTTTTTCAGTCCATTTCACTTTTTTAGTTTCTAGTTTCTTTCTGAATGGGTCCTGTCAGAGGCGTAACTTGAAACCACTGTGCACCAATGCAGTAATTGTCCCGCCCCCCACCCGCCCACACATTTGTATCATTCCCTCCCCCAGCTCCTCCATGTGTCTAATTTCCTTCCCCAGCCGCCCCATGTGTCTCCTTCCCTCTCCCCAGCCCCTCCACAAGTCTCTTTCTCTCCCTCTCAGCTACTCCATGGCTCATTTCCCCACTCCTCCTCCAGTCCCTCCATTTGTCTAATTTCTCCCCCTCTCTCCCCCTTTGCCCCCCACCCAACCCGCATTAACCACCCTCACTTCCCATCCAGCCCTCATTATCCCCCCTCACCTCCTTCCAGTCATCATTAAGCCCCCTCACCCTCCTTCCAGTCCTCAAAAACCTCCCTCACCCGCCATCCAGCACTCATTAACTCCCCATTCCCTCAATCTAACCCTTAATAGCCCCTTTCACCCCCATCCAGCCCTCTTTCTCACCCACATCCAGCCCGTAATCCCTCTCTCAGCCCCCCATTCAACCCTCACTCTCTCACCACCCATTCCAGCCCTCATTAAGCCCCCTCACTCCCCCTCACTCCCCCTATCCAACACTCAATCCCTCTGTCCCCACTCTTCCTTTGTACCTTATGTCTGTGTGTAACGTGGCCGAGCGTTACCTAGTCTGACAGGAATTTTTCTCTGTCAGCCACGCTGCTCGGCCGCACTACACACAGAGAGACCGGCAGGAGTGGAGCAGCACAGCACAGCGCTCCCCTCCCTCCGGTCACCCTGTGACTGTAGTAGGTACGCCACTGGGTCCTATCCTGATTTTCATGCACTTTTTCTTTTACTAACAGACTTGTGATGAGTAACAATGTCTTGAAAAAAGCCTTTATGGACAGAAACACTGAAAGACTAAACAATGGTTTTAAAATTAGGCACTTGCTATATTCTGTAGATGAGGCAGTAGTAAATCATACAAAGATGTGACCTTCATGTGTATACATAACTCCAATGTGATAAATATATTTAATAAGTTAAAATGTAGTAGACTAGTAGTCAAGTACTACCATGACTCAGTGGCAGATCCAGGGGGGGCAATGAGGCCGAGGGTCTCCCCTGCCAGCTCTGCTGTTTGCCTTCACTGACCGGAGGAGAGGTCAGTGATCTCTCTTCCCAGTCCACAGGCACTCTACTGGCAGCCGGCAGGGGAGGGAGAGGGAACCAGGGGGAGCTCTTACCTACAGCTCCACTGGGTTCTCTTCTCGCAAGCAGGGAGCATTGCCACGGTTACCACGGCAACACTCCGTTCTCGTGAGCGTGAACTCTAGACTCACTCACACACAAGCCACTGCTCCTATGCCCTACTACAGCTCTATATCCAAGCAGACCCCAGGTAAGTTGTCAAACTGTTTTTAAACAGTTTGACTACTTACTCTGAGAGGGGGTCCCAGCACTCCTGGCACCATAACCACTACACAGAGCTGTAATGGTTATTGTGCCTGGATTATTTCTTTAAATGATCTACAAGTGCCCCTCCCGAGATCAGGCTCTGGATCCGCCTCTGCCATGACTTAATGATTAACAGCATACAACAAGTTTTCATATCTACCTAAAATGTAAGCTCAAGGGCCATCTCACTATGCAGTTTGTATATTTATGTTTGGATGATAGATTTAGTTTTATGGGTAGGGATCTCCATTTCTTCTGTGTCAGTTTGTCTATTGTGTATTTTACTGCCTCCACATCATACCTTTTGTTACTGTACTAATTATGTAGCAATTTGAAGTTCTACAAATGTGATCTTAGATATTAGAGGCTGGTCCATAGGAACAGTTGAGGTATTTGTAGCAATAAAAAAATGAAATATATTAGCATGGCAAGTGCATATGATACATATGTGTTACAAAAACCCAAACATATTGTGCCTGCCAGGATTAGTTCTGCAGTTTCTTCCTCCTGCATATTGTACAGGGCTGTTATTGAATAACATCAGGTGACAGAGTCAGGGCCAGACTGGGAAAAAAGTTCGGCCTGGGCATTTTTTAATCATAGAGGCCACCAATGACAAGCACACACACTCTCAAAGTGAGCATGTTGGTTAAATGCTCTTCCAGGGCAGCCCATGCACAGAGCCCTGCTGAATAGCTCTTGTATGATAAAAAAGGTCTTGTATTTGTGTTGAACAGCGCAAGCATTACATTGTGTGCTTAATCTATTAATTATGACAAGTCTTTGAATGTAGTAAAATAGACTGTGTCTGACAGAGGGTTTAAACCCAGTAAAGTTTTTTTAAGTTATTTGCTCTACTCTTGTCTTTAAATACTGTTAAAATATATCAGTACAGTATATAATTAATAGTTTTAGTGGTCAATATATAAGTAATAGGGGTATATTATCTAAGTGATATTATCTCCTCATTTTCCTTTTTATTTAATTTCAACCTAAGAAGTTTTAGTATGTGTAGCAACGTGGGTAGCAGTGTGTGTGTGTGTACATTTGATTTCTAAGTTTGTGTCAGTTTCCAATCCTTTCCCCTTTCCTCCTGAAATTTGAGGCTTTCAGGCTTTCAGACTAAATGAAGTGATCCCAGGGTACTGGAACCAGCAGACACAGGATAGAAGGTCTGAAGGGACATTTTAACAGGCAGAGCAGGTTTCCCCTAGTGTACAGGCATTTGTAGGTAGGTGCTTACTATGTCTAATGAAAGATCTGGCCCTGAAGGCATAGCCAAATTCCAGGGTTGTAGCTTCCAACTTTTTGTGCTTCTGTAATGTATCAATATGAATATACTAGTAACTATTTAAATTATGAGGCCGACTAGTTGCATATCATTTTAAAAAACTAATTCTGCAAAGTGAAAGTCTCACCTACTTGCACGTTATTTAAAATAAATAGGACGTGGGGGGAGGGCATGTCCTGGACCTGACAGCGAGCGGTCACATTTTGTGAGTGCTCTGCGCAGCTAAGGCCTTAATTTGAGCAATTTGGACCTCCAAAGTCCGACATAATCTACCAGCACCAATATGTCTCAGCCTAAACCAAAATGGACGTTGGAGAGACAAGAAAAGTCCCACTTCTTTGCTCCAAGGACCGGGCAGACCAGGACACTGGCACACTCAGAAGAAACCCAAGATGGCGCCGTGGAGTCAGAGCTGGAGTGCTTGCAAAAATCGCAGGCACCAGACCATCCGGTCACTCAATAAGTGCTACAAGCTATGCTGGACGACATTTCCAATAGAATACTACATACATACAATCTTCTATTGGAGACCTACGTATAGACCTAGAATTGGGGGCCAGAACATCCACAATGGAAAATAAAATGACAGAGTACGCCGAAGCCCACAATGACATCCCACAAAAATGGCCAATGTCACGGATTGAAGACTACGAGATAAAACAGGCAGATATGGAGGACAGGGCTCGGCAGAATAATCTTCGTATAAGGGGAGTGATGGAGATGATCAGCACAAATGAGCTGTCTGCCTATATCACAGAGCTACTATACATGATTGCCCCGGAGCTCCCACGAGATTTCCTACTCATGGACTGTGTACACCGCACGACTAGGCCTAAGTTTCTGCCTCCTGACACCCTGTGAGACATACTGCTGTGTCACCATGCCAAGAGAAAATCCTCAGGAGAAGCAGGTCTCATACAGATTATCTGGAGAAATATCCGGACAGTGCGGTATATGCAGACATTTCAGCGTTCACACTCAGAAAGTGAAGATCTTTCCACCCCATCACTTAACAACTCAGAGCATACCGAATCCTTTATTGCTGGGGATACCCCAAGAAATTGTTAGTACAGCGAGAGAGTAAAACCATTGTACTGCTTATCCCGGAAGAAGGATCCAAGGTACTTTGTGAATGGGGACTGGAACCAAAAGAGACGCCGAGACCCTCTAGAAGCATGCAACATCTTCCTCCCGAATGAAAGAGGCCCAGGAGAAGATTAAAGATTTATTGCTGGTTCCAGGGACTGTTCGGTTTACTTTTATACAACTATGGCATGTTTACAGGGATTTGTGGCCCTATATATATAGCATATAACCACGCTTGCATGGGACAAGAGACTGCAGTTATAGCCTGAGTGAACTTTGGCATGAGGGAAAAGAGAAGTGGAGGTTATGCTTCACTTTCACTCGCTTAACCTACTACCCCCAACACCTCAGTTCAGTGTGAGCCCCCAAAACTGTTGGCAGTATCATGAAGGGCTCCTACTTAGAAGCAGTATTTAAGCATGCATGTCCCACATTTTAGTCATGGTAGACGGGAAGTAGATGTGGCCCAGTGAAACTATATCCTAGATAATGCAACTCTGGAGGTATCTTCAACCACAGTATGGCAGGCACAAAAATCAGTGGTCAGAGGTCTTTTTATAAAAACAGCAGTTGCGCTGCGTAAACAATCTCAGGCACAACTGAGACAATGGCAAAAAGACCTCTACATACTAAATGTACAAAACCAACTGACACCATCTTCATCCCTCAGAAGCCAGATTCTGTCCTTGACAAGACATATCCACCAACATGCCCTCCAAACCACGGGATATCAGCTTAAAAGTCTTAAGGCCAACTTCTATGCTCAAGGGGACAAGGCAAGTAAACTCTTAGCTGCTAGACTGAACAAAATTAGAATCAGTCTCCCATTGGCCCCTGTCATGCCACGTTCCCCATACACTCACGTTTTGGGGGCGTGGATATGACAGGGGCCAATCAAAGTGAACATTAGGGTATTTATACTCACCTGTTTCCTTTGCACCTTGCCCTATCGTGGTTTCTGTCCAGTTCCCTTTAGTGCTTGTATCGTTCAGTTGTTTTTTTGGTGCTTGACCTTGGCTTTGTTCCTGACTCCGCTCTCTCTTTATCCTTGCTTGTTTATCTGCTGGTTTGTCTTCTGTGTACCAGTCCTCGGCTTGTTCTACTTTACGCTGTCTCTCCGTTCCCTTGACCTCGGCTTGTTCTGGACTCTGTCTTTTCTTGTACTCGTCTAGTCCGGCCATTCTAAGGTCCGGTAAGACGAATCCTGGTTTCTTGTCTCTTGACTATCTGGACTATTCCTGCGTGTTGGGGTATATTACCGTGACATTACGATAGGGCCATGGACCCCGCAGGTTTAGGACAACAGATGGCCACTCATGAGGCTAGATTCGCAGAACAGGATCACCGTATGGATCAAATGGCTCAAGCCATCCAGACACTGTTATCCAGATCAGCTCCGGTACCTGTACCTGCGCCTCCTGTAACCCCTGTACCAGACACAGCTAATATGCCTAATGCTTCAGCACATCTAACCCTGCCACCTAGGTATGGAGGGGACACTAAGACATGTAGGGGATTCCTTAATCAAGTGGAATTCCACTTTGAAATGTACCCACGTTCATTTCCCACTGATAGATCTAAGGTGGGTTTTCTTATGGACCAGCTTACGGATAAGGCACTTGAATGGGCAAATCCTATTTGGGAGGCTAATGGACCTATGGTACACGATTTCAATAGCTTCCTCACAGCGTTTCGTAGAACATTTGACACGACTAAAAGGTCAAAATATGCCGCCAGGGCGTTAATGAGAATTAAGCAAGGATCTAAATCTGTAGCCGATTATGCTATTCAGTTCCGTACCCTTGCCTCACAGGTAGATTGGACTAACAATGGGCTTACTACTGCGTTTATCGAAGGTCTGTCTGAAACTATGTTGGATGAGGTAGCAGCTAAGGACCTCCCTGTACCCCTAGAGGACCTTATTGACTATCTCATCGATATAGATAACAGGATCCGTGACAGGTTATATACCAGGTCCAGAAATAGACGCTTTGTCCCCGTTAACTCACCTAGAGCTGAGACTCCCGAGGGATCTAAAGGGTCAGAGGAGGAACCTATGCAGTTAGGGGTTGCCAAACTTACTGACGCTGAAAAACTTTATAGGAGAAAGGAGGGACTTTGTCTTTATTGTGGTAGGAGGGGCCATATGAGACAAGAATGTCCTGTGCGTCCGGGAAACTATCGCACCTAAGACCGTATAGAGGACTGGCCTTGGGTGTGACATCAGAGTCCTCACATTTGCCTCTTAATAAATTGCTTCTCCCTGTTTCCCTGAACCTTGGTCAGTGGTGTATCCTGGTTTTGTGCTGCCCTAGGCAGGACAAAACTCAGGCGCCCCCCTCCCACCCACGCCACCCTCACCCAACCCTCCCCCCCCACCCGCGCCACCCCCACCGAACCCTTTCCCCGTCCCGCCTTCTAAATACACACACACACACATTCACTGACAAATACGCATACACTAGGTAACAGAAACACACACACTAACACACACTCACTAGCAGACACACACACAGTCTAACAGACACACACACAGTCTAACAGACACACACACAGTCTAACAGACACACACTTACAGACACACACACTGACATACACACACACTAACACACACACACACAGACCCACACACATACAGACATACACACACACACATACAGACATACACACACACACATACAGACATACACACACACACATACATACATACACACACACACTAACAGACACACACACAGACACACTAACAGACATACACACACTAACAGACATACACACACTAACAGACATACACACACACAGACATACACACACACAAACACACACACACACACACAAACACACACACAGACACACACACACACACACACACAAACTAACAGACACACACACAGACCCACTAACAGACATACACACACTTACAGACATACACTTACAGACATACACACACACACACACTAACAGACATACACACACACACACTAACAGACATACACAGACATACAAACACACTCAATCACTCACATATTTAATACATTTTTTTTTTTTTTTAATTTCTGTGGATATCTGTCTCCCTGGTGGTCCAGTGGCTGCTGGGAAGTGCGGGTAGGTGGGCGGCTGGCGAGGGAGCACTTCCTCTGAGCGGTCTGCTCAGCTCCCTCGCGCGCCGCAGAGTGATGCTGGGAGGCGGAGTCGGAATATGACGTCATATTCCGGCTCCCAGCCTCACTCTGCGGCGCGCGAGGGAGCTGAGCAGACCGCTCAGAGGAAGTGCTCCCTCGCCGGCCGCCCACCTACCCGCACTTCCCAGCAGCCCGCCGGCCGCCCAGCATGCCTTGTTAGCCGCAAGGCTAACAAGGCATTTGCCCTGGGCATTTGGGGGCGGCTTTTTTTGCCGCCCCCTGAAAAATGCCGCCCAAGGCAAATGCCTTGTTTGCCTTGCGGCTAATACACCCCTGACCTTGGTAGTAACTGCATAGCAGGGAATATACTAGCCCTGGTTGATTCCGGAGCGGCCGAAAACTTTATAGATTCCAGTTTTGTCAAGGAGAATAACATACCCACTAGAGAGAAGGAGACACCCTTGGCCGTTGAGGCCATAGATGGTAGACCATTATGCTCTCCAGTTATCACACATGAAACTGTACCACTACATATGTCTACAGGGGTGTTACACTCTGAAACCATTCGGTTTCAGATCATTACTTCTCCTTCCTCTCACCTCGTGTTAGGGTATCCTTGGTTGCGTACTCATAATCCCACTATTGATTGGGAGTCAGGACAAATAGTTTCTTGGAGTGATGCTTGCCAAGAGTCTTGTATTGTTAAAATCACCCCTTTGAATTCTACTAATATTCCTCCCGTGCCTACGGTCATACCCCCTCAGTACTTGTCTCTTAAATCTGTTTTTGATAAAAGGGAGGCTGAAAAGTTGCCACCTCACAGGCCTTACGACTGTGCTATTAATTTACTACCTGGTACTATGCCTCCCAAAGGGAGAATATATCCTTTATCTCCTCAGGAGAATCTGGTTATGGAGGAATATATTAAGGAATCTTTAGAAAAGGGATTTATAAGAAGATCCTCTTCCCCGGCAAGGGCTGGTTTCTTCTTTGTATCTAAGAAAGATGGCTCATTTTGTGTCTCTTGTCAAATTGCCATCATCCAAGGAACTTGCCTCTATCTTTGCCAGGGAGGTGTTTCGGTTGCATGGTATTCCCACTTCGATCGTGTCCGATAGGGGTAGCCAGTTTATCTCCAGATTCTGGAAAACGTTTTGTTCAGAGATGGGTATCTCCCTCTCGTTTTCTTCCGCTTACCACCCCCAATCTAATGGAGCTGCTGAACGTGCCAACCAATCTCTAGAGCAGTATCTTCGTTGTTTCGTGTCCCACCATCAGAACAATTGGGCTGACCTTCTTCCTTGGGCTGAGTTTGCTCGTAATAATGCTGCTCATGAATCCTCCGGTAACAGCCCTTTTTACGTTGTTTATGGCCGGCATCCCGTGGTTCTTCCAGCTGCATTCTCCTTACAGGGCATGCCAGCTCTGGATGAACATTTGGCTGGTTTACGTAATACTTGGGAGCAGGTTCAGTGTTCTTTGGTGGCTTCCGCTGCTCGCCAGAAGGTTCAGGCAGACAAGCATCGCAGGGCGGCTCCATCCTATGCTGTGGGGGACCGGGTTTGGCTTTCTACTCGCAATATTCGTCTTCGTGTGCCTTCTATGAAGTTGGCTCCTCGTTTTATTGGTCCTTTTCGTATCTTGCATGTGGTTAATCCTGTCTCGTATGCCTTGGATCTTCCTAGGAATCTACGCATTCCTAACGTGTTTCATACCTCCTTGTTAAAACCCCTCCTGTGCAACCGTTATACTCGGCATGTCCCTCCTCCCCCTCCGGTTTCTGTGGAGGGCCATGAGGAATTTGAAGTGGCTGCTATACTTGACTCTCGTTTTCTTCGGGGTCGCCTCCAATATCTGGTACATTGGAAGGGCTATGGGTCTGAGGAACGCAGTTGGATTTCCGCTGGCGCTGTTCACGCTCCTCGCCTTGTGCGTTCTTTCCACGCTCGCTTTCCTGCCAGGCCTGCTCCTCCCCGCCCGGTGGGCGTGTCTTCAGGGGGGGTACTGTAGCAGTACTTACCCTCTCCAGGGGCCGGCCGGGGTCCTCTCTTCTTGCCGCGCGCGGTCCTGCTCCTGCACGAGCCGCGCGCGGCTCATCCAACGACGAGATCAGTCGGGCGGGCAGTGACCGCGAGAAGCGGTCACGTGTCTCGCCTGACACTAAGAGCGCGCCGCGCGTCTCGGGCGCGCTCTTAAAGGGACAGTGGGAGACAAAATTAGAATCAGTCTCCCATTGGCCCCTGTCATGCCACGTTCCCCATACACTCACGTTTTGGGGGCGTGGATATGACAGGGGCCAATCAAAGTGAACATTAGGGTATTTATACTCACCTGTTTCCTTTGCACCTTGCCCTATCGTGGTTTCTGTCCAGTTCCCTTTAGTGCTTGTATCGTTCAGTTGGTTTTTTGGTGCTTGACCTTGGCTTTGTTCCTGACTCCGCTCTCTCTTTATCCTTGCTTGTTTATCCGCTGGTTTGTCTTCTGTGTACCAGTCCTCGGCTTGTTCTACTTTACGCTGTCTCTCCGTTCCCTTGACCTCGGCTTGTTCTGGACTCTGTCTTTTCTTGTACTCGTCTAGTCCGGCCATTCTAAGGTCCGGTAAGACGAATCCTGGTTTCTTGTCTCTTGACTATCTGGACTATTCCTGCGTGTTGGGGTATATTACCGTGACAGTATCTATCTGTCTCTGTATGTCTATCTATCTGTAAGTCTGTATGTTTATCTGTGTTTGTATGTGTCTGTGTATCTGTATGTGTTGGTGTGTGTCTATGTATCAGCATGTGTACCAATGTGTGTATCTGCAAGTGTGTCAGTGTGTCTGTGTATCTTTTTGTCTGTACCTATGTATCTCTATGCATGTCAGTGTTTTTATCTGTATGTATTTCAGCATGTGTATCTGTGTGTCAGTGTATCTGCAAATGTGTGTGTGTGTCTGTGTGTATATGTGTGTGACATTGTAAATATATATGTGCATACATCTCAGCATTCAAAGTCCAACACTGCACACAAATTCAAATGTAACACTACATACAGACACACCCCTATATTCAAAGACAAGCACTACACACAAGTAGACCCCTGTTTCAAATGGCAACAATACATAAAAACACACAACACAGCACTACACTCAAATACACCCCTACATTCACACACCTACTTTGACATCCTTGCAATAGGGGGGCCTCAAAAACATTATTGCACCAGGGCCCTCTCTACCCCTAGGCCCCCCGACTTATGTTTACCTCGCCAGATCTCATCAGGTGGACTGCCTGACAGGTGACACCATCATCACATTACTCGGACCAGCTGAATTGCAAGACTGGCTGCAAGGGAACTGCCTGGGTTTAAAATTGAAATGGGCAAGCCCAACATTTGACCATGCAACTTTCCAAAACACCATGAAACCTGTAAAGGAATTTCTCACACTTTTTTTTTAGATTATATTTATATTAAATTGTGTTCCATATATAAATATTTGACATGAAATAAAAGCCCTTTTTCTCCTGCACAAAATTATATATTATAATATGAAAGAGGTAAATTATGGTTAAACATAAATACAGCTCAAATTCTAGGTTTTGTTTTGGTTGAGAACAATATCCTCCGTCCTTAAAGGATCAATGAGCTCTCTCACTTTGTAGGTTTTCTTTTTAAATTAATAATTTTTTGCCCTTCTATTTTCTATTTTTGTCCTATATTTTTTTTTAGTTCATTTTCGTTTTTAAGCTATACATAAAAAGTTGGGAATACTTTTCTTATGGTGTTAATGATCTTTGGCAATTTTGTGGCAATGGGTGGCACGTAAAACTCAATTTCAGTAGTTAATTTACCCACAATCCATTAATCAAAATAATCCCATAGAAGGGTAAACTGCAGACATAATGGAGAAAAACACAAGGGAGGCACTGATATATTGAGATCTGGCACAAGGAAGAAAATGGGGGCAAGGGGGAGGGTGTAAAGATTAACTTAAAAGGGGGATATAGAAGGGAAAACTGACAGATATAATGACATAACAGTGCTGCTTTAAAGAGGAGCTGTTACATCGCAGGTTGTTTAATATTATATTTACTTATCCCTATGTTTAACAAATATAAATTTGTAACATGTGAAAATAAGATTAAATGTAGAAACCCATACCCATACCCAGTGGATGCCTCCATCTTTGCTCCCAGTCAGTCATTGTTATCACCTTTGTCCTTTGCACCTGACAGCTACAATACAAGAATCTGAGAGAGTAGAATAGAAGTAAAATACTGTTTCTATTTCATCTTCATATCTGCAACGTTTGCCCTGACTTTGCCTTGTATGAACTGGTTTACAATATAATTTGCCAAATCTTTACTAAAAATGTAAATGATAACTGTCATCAATTTGCATCCTGTTTTTGTCAAAGTTCATTACATTAATCAAATATAATGATTTATTTTTAGATGGTGTATATATATATATATTATTTTTTTTATTTTTTTTTATTTTAGAAAATATCCATTTTTATCTGGCCTAGCATATGGATCAGATTCTACTGTTATGTAACCAACTGCTGCTCAGCCTAACTTGCCTTCACACAGAACAATAATTGCAGGCAAGTTAGGTTGGTAGCAGTTGGTAAGATAACAGTAGAATCTGACCCAACAGTTGCAGGGCCAGATAAAAAAAAAGTTAAATAAATAAACAATAAAAAAATGAATATACGTCATTAAAAATTTTTATTTAACTTTAATTAAATCTAAAAAAACTTTGAAAAATCAAGCAGCAAATATCTGATTACATTTGTCTTTTAAGAGAAAATGGAGCATCTCACAAAAAAGGTTAACACAAGTTATAGGTGATTTTCAGTGTGTGTATTTTTATTGCTCCGTTGAGTTGCTCCGTTGCTCTTTAAATAAACTCAACACGTTAACTTTATATCTCAAATTCTTCATCACATCATCAATGCTTGTTGTATTACGGGTTCTGGTTCATTGGATGTGGCACATGTTTATGACATCCATATTGAGTAATAAGCTGGTCATCTTTGCAAATAATCTCTATAAAAGTGGATGACCACGGCTAAATGAGTGCTCATGTTTTGCACAGAGTGTTCCATGTACAGCATATAACCATACAACATTGAACTATTATATTGTTGTTGTTTTTTTATCTGCTGTCGCTACTGTACCAGCAGCACTGTACTAATAATTTTTATCAGAGGTACTATTGTTAATATTCTTGATATCTAAGCTAGTTTTGATTCTTAACATGTTTGTTGTTGTTTTTTTTTATTTTTTGTTAAATTGTTAAAAATGAAAAAGAACTTGTGATTCCCGCTGTATGTGATGTATAAAGCATTTGTAACTTGGAAAATAACAGGGTTATTATCATGCATTTAACTAAGGATTGTTGTTAGATAAAACATAATTGTCACCAATTGAACAGAGACAAGAAGAGTAGTGCATTAGTTGAAGATGTGCGTTCCTTTTTTCCTTCTTCACAGTATTTTTTCAAAGTACAGGAGGTGATGTTGTATTCCTTAGTGTGCTGTTCAAAGCCAAGAGCAGCAATATTTAGCACATGCTTGGGCAGTCGTGTTTGAAATCCATGCCTCCCCTCTCTGGTGTTTTGATGTGCCTTTAGGGGATGCCTGCCTGTTTGTAGTTTGTTTTCTTTTGTTTAAGGTTTCAGCTACTGCATTGACTAATGATTATATAGCAGTAAACTCTCCTCCCTACTAAATTCAGAAGTAATGCCTCAAAAGCATTTTTCCCTTGTGTGTCATAAAACAATAAAAGAAGAAGACAGCCCCCTTTGAGGGAGGATAATCCTTTGTTTAAAGAAAAGCAAAGGCCTGTAGCTGATCCCTGCATTCTGAATTTGAATGGAAGAATAACCTAATTAAAAAGTATGCAAAAATTATAACTATAACCTTTATTATATTATTAATATGTTAATAAATACATAGCATTTGGAACTTTTCTAAAACCATACATACACACTCACATATGGATAGATAGATTGATAGATAGATATTGATATATATATAATTTATAAAATGGTCACTTATTAATAAATGCATTTTTTTTCTTCAAGCAAGTCCCACGAGAGCACCTATCTTTGTTGCCTTGGACCTTATTTTGATATTTGGGTATCACCAGGGCAGATAATATTGATGAGATGTAGTATACCAAATTAAGTTCCATTGACTCTGTGGTTTCATTATATATAATTTTATATATGATATATTATGGTGACGCTTGTATGGGGAAAATTTAATTGGAGGGTTCTGGAGACATCATAAAACTACAATACCTCATGTCCTATGGTATCTAAATCTCTCCAGAATCTGAGATTGCATTATTGTGCCCTAACATATACTTCTCTGTAACACATCTTTTTATGACATGCTTTTTAAAAAAAAAAAATTAGGGCTAGAATTGGGCTATTCTTCTGTTCATTTTATGGCAGCCCTGGAATATTCTTGTCCTCATTTGTTCAATATTGTAGGAGTTACCATTAGCCTCGGAAGCAGCTGCTATTTGTAGCTGTTGTCCTTAATTTAGCCTCTTTAGTAATATGCTGGGATAAAAGCTGTGAAGAGAAAATCTGACAGCCTAGGTCTTCCATTCTCCTCTCTGCATGTTAGTAATGGGAGAGGAGCTGAATTAGCAGCTACCAGCTATTGTAATGCTAATGTAATTAGGGGCCATCTACTGTCCTGTGTCAGCCACATCAGGGCAGACCATAGGCCTTAAGCATCTTGTATGAAATATCTTCACAGCCCTCCTCCCCCCTGTGATATCCCTTCAGCCATGTATAGTGTGTTTATAGGGGATGTAGTGTGTGTATAGGAGGTTATTAGATTAATAATTATTTAAAAACAAAAAACAAATAGTCATCCACCATTCCCTGTTGTTACCTTGCAAGGAGGGGGGCATGCTGATCTCTCGTGGTCCAGTGTGCTAGTTATCTGGTCTGCACCACAACTGGGTGTCAGAACTTTGCTTTGGTAATCTGTGTCAAAGGTCTGATTGGCTAGAATTCAGAAGACAGCTAACAGAAGTGCAGGCCAGAGGTGCCAGACTGCCTCCCCAGTATTACATGTAATACTGATATGTGCCTATTAGTGTCTCAAAGAGCTCCACAACTGACGCATACCCTCACATTCATGTACACACTGACACATACACTCACATTCATTTACACACATCAATACACAGATACACACACTGACATACAGATACACAACTTACACATACTGGCACACAGATACACACATTGACACACATATATACACACACCAGCAAATGCCCGTGAAGATACATATACTGGCACATACACACACACAGATACATGAACTGGCCCATACACATGCACACAGTTACACACATTGACATGTACACCACCAGATAAACATACACATCATTATTTTTATATCTGCAACCATGCTCCTGTTAGCACACCTTTTGTCTGCAGGAGGGTGACATGCTTGGGGTGCTGTTGGCTGAGGCTGATGTGTGGGGATCTGCAGCTACTCGCTCCCCGCTGCTGGCTGTGCCTCCTCTCTCCTGTGCGGCGCTCTCTAGTTTGTCACTCCCTCCTAGCATCCGATATTACAGGGACCCGGTAATGCTCCTAAAGAATCATGGTGCACAACCGGGCCCCTGTTCAGCAATACCTTTCTTGTGACCCTAAGTGTAGGGTTCAACCGATGTGCCCAACCCCCCAACCAGCATGTGGGTTTCTAGTTCTGCCACTGCTCATAGGTATAAGAAGTCAGTTATTCACACACACAGTCACACACACAGATACACAGGCATAAAGGCACACACACACATTCACAGGCATACAGTCACACACACAGAGGTACAGGCAGACAGTCACACATACACAAACACACATACAAGCAGATAGTCAAACACATACAGTTACAGGCAGGCCATCACACACAGTACAGGTAGTCACACACACAGAGTTACAGGTAGACAGTCACACACAAACAGTTACAGGAAGACAATTATACACTTAAAATTACAGGCAGACAGTCACACACTCAGTACAGGCAGACAACCTCCCTCCCCCCTCCCCCCCCCCACACACACACAAAGTTACAGGCACACACACACATACACACACACCCTAACAGGCAGACCATCTCACACAGTACAGTTAGTCACACACACAGCTTTTGATAAAAGTTTGGCGAAAAGCGTGAGGAGTGAGGACTACTAGATAGGACTGTTTTTTATTATATATTTTATAGATCACTTTATTTTATCACTGTTTAATTATAATAAAGTACTTTATAAAATTCTTATATATACCCAGTCATTTCTATGCTCTACTCACCTCACATCCAGTTTTTCTGCTGCTGATTCCGAGTCCAGTATATCCCTAGGTGGGGATTGTTCCACCTGAAGCCCATTACACTAGAACAGGTCATTGCTCTAGTAGATGTAAGTAGGTTTACCCTTTTCTTTTTAATTGTACACCATTTGGTTTATCTCTTTCCCTTTTATGTGCTGACTACATCCACCTGAATGCCTAACAGTACCATTTTACATCAGGAAATGCATAAATGGGGATTATTCCATCCAGGCTTCCAAAATAGCTCTATAAAGTGTGTGTGTTCCTTTGGCACAATACAATTGATTACCACAACATGCTGCACTATTATTGTGTCTTTTTATTTTAAGATATATACTTCTGGATTTCGTTCCAATTACATATGTAATTTTTGTCATTAGCGCTGTTATTATTATTATTGCCATTTCTATAGCGCCAACAGATTCCGTAGCGCTTTATCACCTTATTATATCCATTACCTTGATTTGATTTGCACAAGGTTGTGGGAACACCTTGTTGGTGAATTGCAGATTGTGTCAGAGAGCGAGCACTTATTTTGGGAAAACCAAAATAGCTGCTTGTGCTAGGAGCACACATATTCTAAACTCCCTACTGGGATTGTCTCTAAAACAAGTTGTTGAGGAGCCAACTTGTAAGAAGGCCATACTAGATTTAGCTTTAACAAATGGAGATTTTGTATCAGATATTACTGTAGGTGAATGTTTAGGATCCAGTGATCATCAGTCAGTGTGGTTTAACCCCTTAACGCCGTTACGGCGTGCTATGCCGTCACGGGTTAAGTGGGCTTTAAAGCCGTTATGACGGCATAGCACGCCATAACGGCTTGCAGCCCCAGGAGGTAAGTTATACTTACCTCCGCCGCGATCCGCTTCGGGAGGACTGCCTCACAGCCCAGGCAGCCCTCCCACGGCAAATCAGGCCCCCGGGGGCCATGTGATCGCTCTCAAAGAGCGATCACATGGCCCCCTATAGCTGGCTGTGGATATGCCAGCAGGGGGACTGTTTGAAATATCAGACAGTCCCCCTGCTGGTGGGAAGTATAAAAAAAAAATAAAAGACAAGTGTAAAAATAAATTAAATATATTTTTATATATATATAATATGTATATATATTATATATATAATATATATACATATTATATATATGTAACGTCATACAAAGTGTATTTTAATATTAATATAAGTATATATATTAATATTAAAATACACTTAGAATGACGTTACATATATATAATATGTATATATATTATATATATAATAGATGTACATATATATATTATATATAAATACATATAATTAAAATAATAAATAAATAAAATAATAAAATAAATAAATAAAATATTGAAACAAAATTTAATATAAATTATATATGCATATGTAATTTCATTCTAACTGTATTTTGTTATTAATATATATATATCGGTAACAAAATACACTTAGAATGACATTCTATATATATCTATATATATATAAAATACAAATAACCGCAAATATATATATATAGATAAATACATATAATTACATAAAAGATTACATTAGTATACACGTAGAATTTAAATACCTATAAATGCATATATATTAAAATTCTACATGTATATTTAAATAATCTTTTAACGTAATTATGTGATTTGATTAATTAAAATTTGATTGACATGCCTGACAACACAGGGAGAAAGTGCAGAGAATTTAATTTGCAAGCACTATATTTGACCCTGTAACTCTCCAAGACACCATAAAACCTGTACATAGGGGGTACTGTTTTACTCGGGAGACTTCGCTGAACTCAAATATTCGTGTTTCAAACTGGTAAATTGTATTACAACGATGATATTTTAAGTAAAAGTTAAGTTTTTTGCATTTTTTACAAACGAACGGCACTTTTATGGACTATATTATTGTTGTAATATGTTTTACTGTTTTAAAACACTAATATTTGTGTTTAGTGAAGTCTCCCGAGAATAACAGTACCCCCCATATACAGGTTTTATGGTGTTTTGGAAAGTTAGAGAGTCACATATAAGGCTTGCATTTCATTTTTTTCACATTGAAATTTGCCAGATTGGTTATGTTGCGTTTGAGAGCGTATGGTAGCCCAGGAATGAGAATTACCCCCATGATGGCATACCATTTGCAAAAGTAGACAACCCGAGGTATTGCAAGTGGGGTATGTCCAGTCTTTCTTAGTAGCCACTTAGTCACAAACACTGGCCAAATATTCGTTTTTTGCTTTTTTCACACAAAAACAAATATGAACGCTAACTTTGGCCAGTGTTTGTGACTAAGTGGCTACTAAAAAAGACTAAACATACCCTACTTTCAATACCTTGGCTTGTCTACTTTTTCAAATGGTATGCCATTATGGGGGTAATTCTCATTCCTGGGCTACCACACCGTCTCAAAGGTAACATTACCAATCTGGCAAATTTCAATTTGAAAATGTAATGTTCTATATTTGACCCTGTAACTTTCCAAAACAACATAAAACCTGTTAATGGGGGGTACTGTTGTACTCGTGAGACATCGCTGATTACAAATATGTGCATTTTTTTGCAGTAAAACCTAACAGTATTATGACATTCACAGTTAAAATGTCAGACGGAAATGCAAATTTAAAAAAAAATCTTATTTTCTCACATTTTTTCTACTTTTATTCATAATAAATGATGTTCCATATATGAATAGTTAATGATAGATTAAAGCCCTGTTTCTCCTGAACAAAATGATATATAATACGTGTGGGTGCATATAATTTGAAAGAGGGGAACTACGGTTGAACAGACATATAGCGCAAATTCCAGTTTTTGTTTACGTTTTGTTTTGATCAGAACGTGCACTATTGACTCCGTCCTGAAGGGGTTAATATAAGAACAGTGACTGAGTCACACCACACAAAAACAAAAGTTTTAGACTTTAGAAAAACAGACTTTTCTAAAATTAGAATATGTGTAAAGGAGTCATTATCAGACTGGAGCAGTTTAAATCGAGTCCAGGAGAAATGGAATTATTTAAAAGCTGCACTACTGAAAGCAACAGAAAATTGCATTAGGCTTGTCAGTAAAAGCAAAAAAATTAAGAAACCACTGTGGTACTCCGCAGAAGTGGCCACAATAGTAAAAAAAACTAAAAGTTAGCATTTAGTAATTATAAAAAAAAAAAACAGAGTGAGGAAGACAGACAGATCTATAAAATTAGGCAGAAAAAAGCTCCAAAATCCACACACAGAAGATAAAATAGCACAGTCAGTAAAAAAAGGGGACAAAACATTTTTAGATACATAAATGAGAAAAGGAAAGTAAAACAAGGATTAGTTAGGTTAAAATCAAAAGAAGGAAGGTATGTAGAAGAGGATAAAGGTCTAGCTGACTGCCTCAATGAATATTTGTGTTCAGTATTTACAGATGAAAATAAAGGAAAGGGGCCTCAGTTAGGAAAAAGGACAAATGAGTCATTTGTTACATGTGAGTTTACAGAGGAAGAGGTTCTCTTTCAACTGTCAAAAGTAAAGACAAATAAGTCAATGGGACTGATGGAGTACACCCAAATAAAACTTAGTGGTGTACTAGCAAAACCATTAACAGATTTATTTAACCAATCATTGTTAACAGGAGCAGTCCCAGAAGATTGGAAGTTAGCAAATGTTATGCCCATTTACAAGAAAGGTAGTAGGGAGGAGTTGGGCAACTATAGGCCAGTAAGCCTTACTTGCGTAGTGGGGAAAGTAATGGAATCCATGTTAAAGGATAGGATTGTTGAACATCTAAAATTACATGGATTTCAAGATCAGAGACAACACGGGTTTACTTCAAGGAGATGCCAAACTAATCTTATTGTTTTTTTTGACTGGGAAACTAAAATCATAGATCAGGGTGGTGCAGTAGACATAGCTTACCTAGATTTCAGTAAGGCTTTTGACACTGTTGCACATAGAAGGCTTATCAATAAACTGCAATCTTTAGGTTTGGATTCCAATATTGTTAAATGGGTAAGGCAGTGGCAGAGTGATAGGCAACAGGGAGAGGTATTAGCAGTAGAAAGAGAGAAGTGTTCATGCCATTGTACAGAACACTGGTGAGACATCACTTGGAGTATTGTACTGGAGACTGTATCTTCAGAAGGATATTGATACTCTAGAAAGAGTTCACAGAAGGGCTACTAAGCTGGTTCATGGATTTCATGATAAAACATACCAGGAAAGGTTAAAGGATCTTAACATGTATAGCTTGGAGGAAAGACGAGACAGGGGGGATATGATAGAAACATTTAAATACATAAAGGAATTAAACACAGTAAAGGAGGAGACTAATTTTAAAAGAAGAAAAACTACCACAACAAGAGGACTGTCTTAAATTAGAGGGGCAAATGTTTAAAAATAATATCAGGAAGTATTACTTTACTGAGAGGGTAGTGGATGCATGGAATAGCCTTCCAGCTGAAGTGGTAGAGGTTTAAGCATGCATGGGATAGGCATAAGGCTATCCTAGACTTAAGATAAGGCCAGGGACTAATTAAAAGTATTTCTAAATATTGAGCAGACTAGATGGGCCGAATGGTTCTCATCTGCCGTCACATTCTATGTTTCTATGTTAACAGAAGGTTGTAGTCAATGGAGTATATTCAAAGCATGGTCTTGTTACCAGTGGGGTACCTCAGGGATCGGTACTTGGACCCATTCTCCTTATTAATTTTTTTAGTGATATTGCAAAAGGTCTTGATGGCAAGGTATGTCGTTTTGCTGATGATACTAAGATATGTAACAGGGTTGATGCACAAGACGGGTTAAGCCAAAAGGCAAATGATTTAGGAACTCTAGAAAAATGGTCAGAGCTGTGTAATTTTTTTTATAATTTATTATAAAAGAGAAAAGGATAAGAGTGGAGCAGTATGTCATGAGATCACTATTTAGGTGATATCACTTAAAAGTATATGCAACAGTGAGAAGATTAAATAAAGCAAAAATAATACTTTAAATCCAGAGGGTTCTTTCCATACACGGATTCCTCAAAACATGCAAGAGAGAAACACATAAAAAGGATAATAGTGCAGATTGTACTGATTTGGTTATAATATGTGTATTCCCAAAAAGTATACCCTAAATACAGGGCTAAGGAAATGCACTGAAACAGTGAATTAGCTCTAGTCAGAGATAAGTCAAAGGATTTATTACAACAAAAATAAAAGTTTAAAAGATACAAAACACTGGTGCAGATAAGATAAACAAACTGACTGACTGTTACAATTGATGGTGAGTAAGGCACGGCTTCCGCCGTTACTCACTGCCAGGCTTTACACAGGTAAGGTGCTGGAGATGTTGTACCCGGTAATGAAACTGGAGCTGACTTGCAGACTTCACAGGACTGTAGTGTACGAACAGCGTGTTCGTACGGGATTCGTGCGGGATTCCAGTTGTCTCAGCCCCCTGATTAATACGTCTACGCGTTTCGCCGGCTTCCTCAGGACGTAAGTACTGCAGTGGCCATCTTTGGTAAGGGTTTTTATAGCCCATAGTTGTGCAATCAGTCCATAGCATAGGTTATGCTATTAAACCTTATTTGCATACAAAATGAAACGCCATTGCTATGGCTAATATAGTCTTTCATTAACATTACAAAATTTGAGTAGTTTTAACAAATTATACACAATATCATATAAACACACTGTATAATAGAACATATATTGCTCATTTACATTCTCAACTCATTGAGAGTTACAAAACAACAAAACTAATCCACTTCTATAAAGAAGGGGGTGGGCCCGGCCGCCAAGGCCCCACTTGTAGCGGCGGAACTGCCTATCGGGTGGCCCATGCACTTCAGGGGCCCGGTCAGCGCTGCGGCCACGCAATAGCGCGACCGGGCTCCTTTAAAAAAATTGCAGCCGCAAAGTACTGCTGGGAGGAAGTGGCCGTCACTTCCTCCCAGCTCCATCCCCTCCGCACCGCACGGGAGGGAAGAAAGCCAGGCCGCAGGAGCCACGCCGACTCCCATCAGCCACAGCCTTCCACCTGCAAAAAAAAGGTAAGCAAAATTTGCTGTATTTGTGTATGTTAGTATGTATCTATGTATGTCAGTATGTCTGTCTGTATGTCAGTATGTATGTGTGTTTGTCAGTATGTATCTATGTATGTATGTCAGTATGTATGTATGTCAGTATGTATGTGTGTATGTCAGTATGTATCTATGTATGTGTGTGTGTCAGTATATCAGTATGTATCTATGTATGTGTGTGTCTCAGTATGTATCTATGTATGTGTGACAGTATGTATGTATATATGTTAGTATGTGTGTATGTATGTGTGTCAGTATGTGTGTATGTATGTATTTACACCCTAAATGGTAGTGAATTAGGGATAACCACACACGAGAAGGATTTGGGAATTATTATAGACAACAAATTAGGAACCAATATGCAATGTCAATCTGCAGTTGCTAAGGCCAGTAAGGTTTTGTCATGTATAAATAGGGGCATAAATTCTCGGGATGAAAATATAATTTTGCCTCTTTATAAATCGCTGGTAAGACCACACCTTGAATATGCTGTGCAATTTTGGGCACCTGTTCTAAAGAAAGATCTCATGGCACTAGAAAAAGTCCAGAGACAAGCTATAAAATTGATAAAAGGAATGGAGCATTTTAGTTATGAAGAAAGGTTAAAAAAAATAATCTGTTTAGTTTGAAAAAACGGCGCCTGAGATGGGACATGATAACATTATACAAATATATTTGGGGCCAGTACAAACCTTTATCTGGAAATCTATTTATAAACAGGGCTATACATAGGACACAAGGTCAAACATTTAGGCTGAAAGAAAGGAGATTTCATCTAAGAAAAGGTTTTTTTTACAGTAAGAGCAATAAGGATATGGAATTCTCTGCCTGAAGAGGTGGTTTTGTCAGAGTCATTACAGATGTTTAAACTGCAATTGGATAAATACTTGCAAAAACATAAGATACAGGGATATCATTTCTAATTATTGGGGTAATAGCTGCTTGATCCAAGGAGACATCTGACTATTTTGGGGTCAAGAAGGAATTTTTTCCTGGTTTGTGGCAAAATTGGAAGCGCTTCAGACTAGGTTTTTTGCCTTCTTTTGGATCAACAGCAAAAACATATGTGAGGATGGCTGAACTTGATGGACGCAAGTCTCTTTTCAGCATGTGTATGTATTTATATCCTTATGCGTGTGTGTACAGTGTGCATAGGAATTCATTCATATTGTTTATTGTCCGGCCCCCAACAGTGTCTGAGGGACCGTGAACTCGCCCCCTGTTTAAAAAGTTTGAGGACCCCTGTCATTATGTATGTATATATGCATGTATGTCATTATGAATGTATGTCTGTATGTATGCATGTATGTCATTATGTCAGTATGAATGTATGTCTGCATGTCATTATGAACGTATGTCTGTGTGTATGTGTGTATGGATGTCAGTATGCATGTATGTCTGTCAGTATGTCTGTATATATACATGCATGCCAGTATGAATGTATGCCATTATGAATATATGTCTGTGTATGTATGTCTGTATGTATGTATGTGTGTGTGTATGGATGTCAGCAAAGTTTTCAAAATAATATCAGGAAGTATAACTTTACTGAGAGTGTAGTGGATGCATGGAATAGCCTTCCAGCTGAAGTGGTAGAGGTTAACACAGTGAAGGAGTTTAAGAATGCATGTGATTGGCATAAGGCTACTCTAGCTATAAGATAAGGCCAGGGAATGAAAGTATTTAGAAAGCTTGGTAGACTAGATGGGCCAAATGGTTCTTATCTGCCATTACATTCTACATTTCTATGTTTCATTTACAGACAGACCATCACACACAGTACAGGTAGCCACACACACACACAGAGTTACAGGCAGACAGTCACACACACACACAGTTACAAGCAGACAGTCACACACACACAGTTACAGGCAGACAGTCACACAAACAGTACAGGCAGTCACACACACAGAGTTACAGGCAGAAAGACACACCCACAAACTGTTACAAGCAGACAGTCACACACACACACACACACACACAGTTACAGGCAGACAGTCACATGCAGTTACAGGCAGACAGTCACACATACAACTACAGACAGAAAGGCTCACAGACACAGATACAGACAAATATACACACTTACAGTTAGATCAAGATAGCCACACACAGGTATAAAATCACACACAGTTACAAACACATTGTTACAAGCAGACAGTCACACACACAGTTACATTCTGACAGTTCCTTCTTTACTTTATGAGCACTGGAGGGGGAGGGAGTGGAGGCACTGGAGTCCCTGGAGTCTTTCTGCTTCTCCCTTTCTGCAGCAATTACCAAGCAGCAGGTTCAGGTTGCATTTAGCTACACCACTGCTGCCCATTTAGCCCTGCTCAACCACCCATTTAGCTCCACACCCACTGCCCGTAGCAGGTTCTTTGATAGACCCGGGTGGAGGATAATAAAATGTGACCTAGCGTGACCTGCATTATAGGGGTGTTTGTGCAACCCTTCACATAGTTTGCAACTGGGTGTGCAAACTATGTCGACTGCCTGGCACCCTTGCTGCTGTAGCACCCTGTGAGGCTACACACCATGCATACCCTTAAGACCGGCCCTGAGCTACATCGCTCATTACTCATCCTTCATGAAGCACAGGATTTATAATGCGATTTAATGACAAGTTTCTGAGAAATGCTTGATATGAATTTGTATCACTACTTTTGAAAAACTAATGAAACGCTTTTTGTTACTGAACAGTTTTAACTGTCATTTCTATGCCAAGTTTGCACAGAATAACACAGAATAAAGTTTAAAGGTTAGACTGCAGAGCCCGAGGCACTAAGCGAAAACGTGACTTGCTTGAGAACACAGGAAAATGGCTTGAAATATGTTCTATAAGAAAGTTACGTGTATGTAATGTTAGTGTGGCGTGGTGCAAGCAGCACTGGATGAACAGGTAATTAAAAGAATTATCATTCTACAAGTCTCGATACATATTATTAATACTGATACCGTGCTGAATTGTATTTGAGAAATTTACTACATATCATACTGATAAAATATCACATAAAGACACGTTTACTAGTTACTATATAAGATCAACATAAAATGAATCACTTTCAAGATTTTAAAAAAAAATACACTGTGTGTCAGTTAAGTTCTGGAGGAATTTTATAAAACATATATTGTTCATAGATAAACCAACATTAGCTACATGTTGGACAGCAAGATCAAAGGAAAACAACCAATCAAATGCTGTGATGTCTAAAAGTGGCCCAAAGAAATAAAAAACAAAACCAAAAGATGGACCCTTACACTCAAACAATGACAGTGCTCTAGCAATGTACAAAACCATTAATTGCCTGTATTTATAAATTGTAACACAATATTACAATACAAAGCATTAAAAAAAATACAGGCAGATAACATAAACATAATCTGGTTTACAAAAAGGAGCGGATGTGAAAGGAACTTACAGTACCTAAATAGCAGGGCGCAATTGATGTCCAACACAGAGGCATTATCAACAGGAGTCAGTTTTCAATTAGGCAATTAGAACATGCTGTACATGTCCTTTACTGTGAGGTGTTGCTGTATTGGCTGCTCTCTAGTTGCTGTAACATTGTATGGATGAGGTTCCCTAGTTGCTGTAACATTGTATAGATGAGGTTCCCTAGTTGCTGTAACATTGTATAGATGAGGTTCCCTAGTTGCTGTAACATTGCATAGCTGAGGTTCCCTAGTTGCTGTAACACTGGATAGATGAGGTTCCCTTGTTTCTGTAACACTGCATATATGGGGTTCCCTAGTTGGTGGAACATTGCATAGATGAGGTTCCCTAGTTGCTGTAACATTGCATAGATGAGGTTCCTAGTTGCTGTAACATTGTAAAGATGAAGTTCTCTAGTTGCTGTAACACTGGATAGATGAGGTTCCCTTGTTTCTGTAACACTGCAAATATGAGGTTCCCTAGTTGCTGTAACATTGCATAGCTGAGGTTCCCTAATTCCTGTAATATTGCATAGCTGAGGTTCCCTAATTCCTGTAATATTGCATAGCTGAGGTTCCCTAATTCCTGTAGCACTGCATAGATGAGGTTTCCTATTTGCTGTAACATTGCATAGATGAGGTTCCCTAGTTCATGTAATATTGCATAGACGAGGTTCCCTAGTTGCTGTAACACTGGATAGATGAGGTTCCCTTGTTTCTGTAACACTGCATATATGAGGTTCCCTAGTTCCTGTAATATTGCATAGATGAGGTTCCCTAGTTCCTGTAATATTGCATAGCTGAGGTTCCCTAGTTCTTGTAATATGGCATTGCTGAGGTTCCCTAGTTTCTGTAACACTGCATAGATGAGGTTTCCTAGTTGGTGTAACACTGCATAGATGAGGTTTCCTAGTTGGTGTAACACTGCATAGATGAGGTTTCCTAGTTGGTGTAACATTGCATAGATGAGGTTCCCTAGTTGCTGTAACACTGGATAGATGAGCTTCCCTTGTTTCTGTAACACTGCATGTATGAGGTTCCCTAGTTGCTGTAACATTGCATAGATCAGGTTTCTTAGTTGCTATTACATTATATAGATGAGGTTCCCTTGTTGCCAGAGCTCAGTCTGTGTCGTGCCCTCACTGGGAGAAGATGGATTAATTTTTTTAGCGTCAGGTTTTTTCTTTTTCGGCTGGTTTTTTTTTGCGCTTGGGTTTTAAGTTCGATGGGTATGATGGTTTTTTATTTGGCCTTTTTTGGGGCTGAAAAATGAAGACTTTAGAAAAGACATCAAATGGTAAGTTTTATTTTTCTTTACAGGTTAGTAATTTTATTCCCCCCTCACTATTTTTAGGGTGACGGGGGTAGGTAGGGGATAGCTTTTTATTTGGGTGGGGGGTGACTAGGGGCTTGGGGACCCTAGTCACCTTGGAAGGGGGGGAGATTGTTATTTAGGGTCCCCCCCACATTCTTATTTATGGCCCGCACCCGCCGCTTAGGTCCCTCCCCTAATTGTTATTTAGGGCCCCCACCCGCCGCGCAGGGGTGGGGGCAGGGGGGGAGGACCGTAGGTCACTCCCACATTATATTTATGGCTCCACCCACCGCTCATGGGTGGGGGCCAGGGGGGGAGGACAATAGGTACTGACAGGAAGCATCGCGGAAACAGGGAGGAAAGCTAAGGATTGTAGGACATTTTGCTCCTCCGCTGGCCATTGCGGGTCAGGCGTAGGAAACCTCCAAAAGAGAAATAGTCCCTACTTTATCTTAAGTTTTAAAGAAAACTAGAGCAGTTAGGAAGAAATTAAGAACAGATCTTGAGAGAGGGAGAGAAGAGGAATCGATTGGGGAAAGTTAAGTTCAAAACCTATCTTGTTTTAAAATTGGCCAGTATTTATTAATTGCCTTTTTAGTCATCTTGGCTTTATTATTATATTTAGTTAAAAAGGCTGTGTCAAAAATGGAAGCATTATCTACTTTTCTTTTAATAATTCGTAGACTTTCTATTTCATACTGAGTTTTAGCTAACAAGTCTTTAGGATAATGTCTGTTTAAAATGTTTTATTAAAAAGCTGTATTTGTTCTATGAAACCTTATTTTCTTGTGCAGTTTGGTAAAACTCTTATCTGTTGACCTGTGTGTCTATTTTGAAACCATTTAGGATGAATGCAGCTCGAATATTCTGTAAAATCATTACTACCTGTATCTAAGGTTTATTTCACACATGCTCATCTTTAATATAAATTACTAAATCTAAAAAAAAAATATAATATCCTCTCCTATTCCCACTGTCCATTAGAGGCCATATTGGTGGTAATTAACAAACACAATACATTGATCTAAAAGTGTCATACCACCTTGCCAGATAATCAGGATGTCATCCAAAGCTCCAAATATATTGTCTTGCCAAATGTTTTTGGACTCCCAGTCCACCACAAAAATATTGGTGCAACTGGGAGTGAGGCTGATACCCATGCATGTCCTGCATATCTGGAGGTAGTGTGCCAGAAGAAATCAGAAGAAAAATATTTGTTAAAATGAACTCCATGCAATTTAAAGTAAACTCAATGTGTAAAGTTGACATCTCAAGATCTTTGTCAAAAAGTTCCTTCACGGCTTATATCCCTTTATTATGGTCTATGACAGTGTATAGAGAATTGACATCTATGGTTGCCCGAAGGTATTCCTCTTTCCATTTCAGTCCTTCAACCGGTCTTCTATCTGTGCTGAATCTTTTACATACGAGGGAGCCTAAATATGACGTATCTTTGTAAAAACAGGTCAACGTATTCTGAAATGTTACTGACCAACGATCAGATGCTACTTATGATTGGCCTTCCTGAGAGATTCTGTAGATTTTCATGAATTTTGGGCAAATGATAGAAAACTGCCATTTTAGAAGACTTAATAAAAAGATACTCAAAATCAACTTCCTTAATAACTTTGTTCTTTAGACCGTTATCTAAAAGAATATATAATTGATTTTTTAAAAACATTCTTTGGATTTTCATTTAATCGTTTATATGCATATTTATCCCCAAGGATCCTAAAAGCTTCATTTAAAGAATTGGCTTTATCTAGATTGACGACTCCTGCTCCTCCTTTATCCACTTTAATAACTAAGTCATGTTTATCTTTTAGTTCTTTGATTGCTACTCTTTCCACTTTTGACAGATTTTCTTTTCCCTTCTTGTATGACATATTTTCAAACTCGTTTAAAACCATTTCACTAAAAACAGGAATGTGTTCACCCTTTTCCCATTTGGAAAAAATCTTTGATTGAGAACCTCTCTTACCTTTAGCTCTATATTGAGTATTTGATTGTCCTTAATTGTTGCTTTCTTTTTTCCCAAAAAATTTTCAATTGTTAATTTTCCAAGGACTTTTTGAATATCAATGAACAATTTGAATTGTTTGGATCTTTTTGAGGGGCAATTATAGTCCTTTACCCATTTTAGCCATTTGCTCATTTAATAGTTTGTGTTTAGAGATATTAAAAATACCTGTTTTTTTCTTCTCTTAACCTATAGTTTTTCCTCCTCAAATTCCTCTTTTTTTAAGGGGATCCTAGTTTCTGCTGATAGGGAGTACCTGTTTTTGTGTATCCAAGAATCCCCCCTAAGGGAGAATTTTCTTTTCTGACTTTTCACATAATCAATTAAATGCTTCGTTTGAATTTTTTTTTCTTTATTTGAACTACCATATCTTCTTTTGCTGTTTTGTTGTATTCTATAGTTGAACCACCATATCTTCCTTTTCTATTTAGCTATAGCTAAAAAGAGACAAAAGGGATCTATAGTTAAAAACATTAATGCCTCTGGGTCTAAATACACAGTTAGATAATTTAGCTTTTATTGATTAATAATGTTGCATTTTTAACCCTTTTTTATGTCTTTTAGAATTATAAAATTCATTAGGAGATAGAACGTTTTAGAATGTATTTTCTGATATATAATGTAAATTATAAATCAAATCATGTCTATTTGCCATTAAGGTTGTTATTTTTGGTGACACCACTCAATACTAAGCTCACCAAGGAGCAGGAAGCATATTCACTTTTGTGCTGTTAGTGGATGTCAATAAAGCTTGTTCACGGTTTATTGTTTGCAATGCATACGCAGTTGCATGTGCACCTGACGGCAATGGAGCAAAGATTTGGGGATTTAAAGAGAGAAGAGGACAAAGAATAAGCAGCTCTTGAGGAATTCCCAAAAGTAACAGGACATAATGCATTAAGCTTTTTCTGAGGTTCCCCATGGGCCATCATATTGTTGGAAGGAACAGTTGTCTGGACCACTGGAATTTGTAAACCATGGGTGTACATTGTGTAAACTGGAAGGAACACACAAGTCAGAATGTCCTGGCAATTTATCTTAAAAAGGTTATATGTCAAAGACTATAAAGTGTTTCATGGGTAATTGAAGAATGTATGTACAAGAATAGCAATCATATCTAAACAAATCCCCATACAAGTAAAATATATAAGTTAAATAGTGTTTCATGGATACTTTGTCAAAGTCTGTTCCTTCAATAAATTCCACCATATTTTTTTATTAAAAAAAAAGGCATACTCAATATTATTCTGCACTATACCAAAAAATCAGTACTCCCATTTACACCCTGTAAGGGTCTATGGAGACTCAATAACGATCCAGAAAAATCAGAACATTCATTTTCTTCTGGAGTTATTTAAGAAATCTTTATTGGTTTGCTGTTTGTAATTACTGTTTGATTGTACTCAGATTGTAACCAGCCCATTAATATAGATAGATGGTGATGTTTAATTTATTTCATATCAGCTGTTAAAGATGGAGAAACAAGTTCTTGATCAAAGTGAATTAAGGACAGTTGTTCCATAAATAATCTGTTGGTAATAGACGGACAAATCTATGCTAATTTGCTAATTAATTATACTTTATTAAACAGGTGATTGCTTCTGCAGATTATGGGAAGTTATTGAAAACCTTACAATTAAACTTAAGTCTTACACTATATGAAGCCACACTTTGCACGTTAATACTGCTTTATAATGTAGGAACAACATGTAACATTGTTTTTTTTTTTAGCATTGGTCCATTTAGATTCCAACGTGATGTTGTTTCCAAATTAACTAGAAATATAGTCCTATTTCTTTTTTGTAAATATCTGTTTATTTTGGTATGGGGTTTTCCCCACATACCGTTATTTTTTTTATTTTTTTATATACAAGCATGACATAGAACGGTAGAATACACGACTCGCAGGTCTGTGTCAATGAAGCGTAAAACCATGGAACTCGCAGGTTCCCTAAACATTTAGGTAACTTGTGAGACGCGCAGGTCTCCATTGTTGTTGGGTCATTAGTTGTCAGATGGTTACTAGTCAGTGGTCGGTTCCAGTTACTGTTGAACCTCAAACAAAGCCAGTGATTCAGTAACAGTGTCTGTGTGAGGTTGGTGCCCCATTATATTTATCTTCGTGATGTCGGTTCGTGTCGCTCCCACTCTGTGGGTGGTATGTTCTCTCAGTCATCAGTGGTCACTATCGGCTCATCCTAATAAGGGGCTCCCTGCACGGGGGTCTAGGGAGTCTGTGAGTTTCTGAGGAGGGGGGGAGGGAGAAGGAGGGTATTAAGGTAGATAGAAGGCAAGTTTTGCTCTCAGTGATTTGTGCTTATATTAAGGTTCTTTTTGGTCTCTACTGGTGGTGTCAGAAGTGTCTTACTTTAAAAGTGATTTGAAATCGGCTGAGTCTGTGGACAGAATCCACTGAGTCCAGATATTCAGGTAGGTTTGGGGTCTCTCGCTGCTGCGGAATATTAGGTCTTCCATAGCATGGAGTTCTTCCATTCGTTGGAACCAGAGTTCCATCGGTGGGGCTATGTCTTTCTTCCAGAATAGAGGCACCAGCCCTTTAGCCACATTCAGAATTCGTATTGTCAGTGAGTTTTTGTATGTGGATGTGTGGATTTTAGTGTGATGTAAAAGAATTGGTGCCGGTTTGAAGGGGGGTGGGTCATCTGAAAATCTTTGAATGATATTGTGGACCTTTTCCCAAAATGCTTTTATTTTGGGGCACTCCCACCAAAGGTGAAGTAGGGTGCCCACCTCATCTCCGCACCTCCAACAGCTATTATCTATGGTTGATATCATTGCGTGTAGCGACTGGGGCGTCCTATACCAGTATGTTAGCAATTTATACGCAGTTTCTTGTGTCTTACTGGACACCTCGCAATGTAGTGTGAGGTCACAGATTTTGTGCCATTGTTTGAGAGTTAGTGTTTCCCCTAGGGCTTCTTCCCATTTCCCCATAAAGTGAGGTGTTGGTGTATTCTGTTTTGTGAGGAGCATAATGTATAGGGTTGATATGCCATGTTCCATTGGATCTTTGTCTGTGCAGATCACTTCTAGTGGAGTTAGGTCTCTTGTCAGGAGGGGTTTCTGTGGGAGAGTGGTGAGGAAGTCTGTCAGCTGTTTATATCTGAAGCAGAGCATGAAATCTGGTTCGTGTCGGTCATCTTGGTCAGGGATTTGATCTGTCCCTCCGTGAACAGGTGTCGTGCTTGGGGGATGTCTGCACCTATCATCCTCTGGAACGACTTTGGTTCTAGGCCCTGAGGAAAGGCTGGGTTGTGGACCAGTGGGTACAGGGGTGCCGGGAATGATGATAGGGCCAGTTTTGGGGCCTTAGTGTGCCATACCGTGATGGTGGCCTTAATGAGTGGGTGTCGGGCTACCAGTTTGGTACTGTGTGTTGGTTCCAGCCAGGGCATGACCGTGGCTTGCCTACTTGTGTGGCCTCTATTTCTTTCCACAGTTTGGTGACTCCCTGTTTGGACCATTCCACTATCCTTTGTAGGTGTGTGGCTTGGTAGTACAGCTTAAAGTATGGGAGAGCCAGGCCTCCCTCTGACTTCGACAGTGTGAGGATGTTATGTCGTATACGGGCTTTGGTATTGCGCCAGATGAACCTCAGTATCAGCGTGCGCAATGTGGCAAAGAAATTTTTGGGGATCATGATCGGTATAGTTTGAAACAGGTATAGCACCCGTGGTAGGAGGTTCATTTTGACTATGCCCACTCTGCCGAACCAAGAGAGGTGGGGCAGTGACCATTTCTCCAGATCCTCCCCTAGCCGCGTTAAGAGAGGTTGGAAGTTGGCCCGGTATAGCTGGCTGCATTCCCTTGTAACCCAGATCCCTAGGTATTTCAAGGCTGAGTCTGACCATTTGAAGGCAAAGAGGCTTTGAGTATGTATGACCTGTTCCTTCGGGAAGGACGCGTTAAGTATTGTAGATTTTGAATAGCTTATTTTGAAATTTAAAAGTGATCCATATGTGTCAAATGCTGTCATTATATGTCTAAGTGAGCGGTCCGGGTTTGTCACGAAAAATAAGAGGTCGTCCACATATGCCGCCACGGTTTGGGTTCTGTCTGATCGCTTGGAGGAAGGGTTCGAGGGCAAGGACGAAGAGCAAGGGAGATAGCGGGCAGCCCTGTCTAGTGCCGTTCCTGATTGGGAAGGGGTCTGCGAGTGCTCCGTTAACACAAAGTCTTGGTGTGGGGCGGGAGTACAAGGACTTGATCCAGTTCATGATATACTGGCCCATCCCTATCTTTTGTGGGACAGCAAACAAATAGTCCCAGTTTACTCTGTCGAAGGCCTTCTCTGCGTCCGTAGACAACAGGAGGAGGCCCTCTGAGGTCAGGGTAGAGTGGTGTAGGATCGCTAGGGCTCGTACAGTATTGTCCCTTGCCTCTCTTCTTGGAACAAATCCTACTTGGTCTCCATGTATGAGACCCGGTAAGTGTTGTTGGAGTCTCATGGACAATATTTTGTAAATAATTTCAGATCGCAGTTTAGCAATGAGATGGGCCGGTAGTTAGCGTACCATTCTGCGTCCTTGCCCTCTTTTGGGATCAGTGAAATGTTGGCTGCTAGTGTCTGTTGCGTCATGGTGTTTCCTTCCCTGAGCGAGTTGTATGCTTTCAAAAAATGTGGTGTGAGTATGTCTGCGTATTTTTTATAGTAGCCCACAGACAGGCCATCTGGTCCTGGGCATTTCCCTGTCTTTGTGATTTTCAAGGCTAAGGCTAGTTCTTCTGTTGAGAAGGGCTTGTCTAGCTCTTGGATCGCTTCTGCAGGGAGGCGTTTGTCTAGGTGATGGTCTAGGTATTCCTTAATATCAGTCTTATGTTTACTGCTGGGTGGGGTTGCCTGTTGTGTGGATAATGAGTATAAGTCAGAGTAGTATCCATGAAGGACTGCGGCCATATCCGTGGGCAAGAGTTTCAGTCTGTTATGTTTGTCTCTCATTTTGGGTATGTATGCGTTTGCTCGCCTTTTGGCTGTCATTCGGGCTAGTAAGGACCCGCATTTGTCTGCGTTAACAAAGAAGAATGTTTTCGTTTGTGTGACCATTTTCTGGTATGAGTGATTGAGCAGTGTCACGGAGCCTTTTGCTATTAGTGCCCCTCTTATGACACATTTGTGGGCCTCCCAGAGACACATCGGTGTAGTTTCTTCTCTATCGTTTTCCTCAAAGTATGTCATGAGGGAGGTACGAATCTCTTGGAGAGTCAGTGGATCTGTTAGGAGGGATTCATTGAGTCTCCAGTTCATTGTTGTGGGCCTATACAGTGGGGATGACAGGGTCATCACTAGTGGGGCATGGTCGGACTACGTTGTGGTGCCTATGCGGATGGTCTGGAAGTCTGTTAGATAATAGTGGGGGGAGGAAGAGTAGGTGGGAGTATGATTGGTTAGGGGTTGAGAAGAAAGTATAGTCCTTGTCTTCTGGGTGAGTGGCCCTCAAGCAGTCCACTAGTCTGTGGTCTCGCAGGGAATTGTTTATGGTTTGTAGGATGTGTGCGGGTACTGCGGAGGTTCCTGTGGATGTGTCTAGTTGTGGGTGTAGAGCAACATTAAGATCCCCCCCAACTATGAGGCACCCTTCAGTGAATCCCTCAATCGCTCGCAGGGTTGATTTTATAAATCGGGCTTGTTTGGTGTTTGGTACATATAAGTTGAGCAGTGTGTAAGGCTTGGTTAGCACTGTTCCCTTAACACATACATATCTCCCTCCTTTATCTACCAGAGTTTCTTTGTGTTGGAATTGGAGAGATTTATGTAGCAGGATGGCAGTGCCCTTGGATTTCTCGTCTGGGTTGTTACTCGTGAAGCATTGTGTGTAGCGGTTATTCGTCAATTTGGGAGCGTGTCCTTCCCAGAAGTGTGTCTCTTGGATGAACACTATGTGTGATTTAAGGCTATGGAAGTAGTTTAGGGCTTGGGATTTTTTTTCGGGTATTTTAAGGCCTTTAGCATTTATGGATAGGAGATTGATGGGTGCCATTCGGTAGGTCTGGGTAGTCGCCATTTCACTGTTGTAACTAGTAGCGTTAGTTGTGCTTGAAGTGAGGGCAGATAGACTTCAGTGGCGTTGCGGGAGAGAGCATCTTATGGGGAGGGAGCAGGGGTGTTAAAGGCTTGTATTGAAGCCCGAGTGTGGGCGTGGAAATTGGGTTGGGTAAATCTGTTAGGTACCCGCGCAGGGAGGGCCCAGTCTCCACCGAGTGGAGTGCGAGCCGCATGAACCAGTGTTTGGTAAGGTAACGGGCATCTGAGGGGGTCTGGTCTGGCGTCTGCTCCAGTCGGGAACCAGGGGCCGCCCCCTTGCTATAGTGACACCACAACCAATGGGGTACCACGGCCAAGTGGCGGTTACATGTAGGTTAGAAAAAAAACAGTGTATAATTGGAGAACAACAACAATTGCATTAAGACAAACAGAAAAAATTCAATTCACAGCAAACAATCCCCTTTCCCCGTTTTGCTTATATTATCCTAAGCCGGTTTACAATGTGCGAACAGTGCAATATGTGTAACCATTAGTAAAAAAAAAAAAAATAACACAGGGAAGAAGATACAGAGGGTGTATGACTATTGGTATGTGAGTAGTAAAGGGTAGTGGACAGGTCTCCCGTGTCTAGATCCCTCCCCTACCGGCCCCCCCGTTGTCTCTGCACAGAGGCGGCTCTAGACTTTATGAGGCCTTAGGCGAAACGCAAACATGAGGCCCCACTAACAAAAAAGTGTCACATATACACATTGATGCACTGTCTACCTGTGTATGTGCCTGAGAGTGTGTCTGAGAGTATCGTTGTGTGAGCGAAGTATCCTTGTGTGTGCGAATGTATGTCTCTGTGAGCATGTTTGCGTTTTTGTCTGAGACCCTATGTGTATGGGGTAGCTGATGGTGAGAGGGAGCGGGGGGTGTGATGGTGAGAGGGAGCGGGGGTGATGGTGAAAGGGAGCGGGGGGTTGATGGCAATGTGAGAGGGAGCGGGTGGTGATTGTAATGTGAGAGGGAGCGGGGGTAATGTGAGAGTGAGTGGGGGCTAATGTGAGAGTGGGGGGCTAATGTGAGAGTGGGGGGGTAATGTGAGAGTGTGGGGGGTAATGCGAGAGTGGGGGGGCTAATGCGAGAGTGAGAGGGGGTAATGCGAGAGTGAGAGGGGGTAATGTGAGAGTGAGAGGGGGGTGATGTGAGAAGGAGGGGGTGATGGTGAGTGGGGGGAGGCTGAGGGTGGTGACGGAGGGTTATGCTGAGGGTGGTGATGCTGAGGGTGGTGGGGGGTAATGCTGAGGGTGGTGAGGGGTGATGCTGAGGGTGGTGATGCTGAGGGTGGTGGGGGTGAGGCTGAGGGTGGTGGGGGGTGAGGCTGAGGGTGAAGGGGTAATGGTGAGGGTGGTGGGGGTGAGGCTGAGTGTGGTGGGGGTGAAGCTGAGGGTGGTGGGGGTTGATGGTGACGGTGGTGGGGGGTGTAGCTGAGGGTGGTGGGGGTGAGGCTGGGGGTGGTGGGGGTGATGGTGGGGAGGGGTGATGGTGAGGGTGGTGAGGGGTGATGGTGGTGGGGGGTGATGGTGGTGGGGTGAAGCTGAGGGTGGTGGGGGGTGAGGCTGAGGGTGGTGATGGTGATGGTGGGTGATGGTGGTGGGGGGTGAGGCTGAGGGTGGTGGGGGTGATGGTGATGGTGGTGGGGGGGTGAAGCTGATGGTGGTGGTGGGTGTAGCTGAGGGTGGTGGGGGTGAGGCTGAGGGTGGTGGGGGTGAGGCTGAGGGTGGTGGGGGTGATGGTGGGGAGGGGTGATGGTGAGGGTGGTGGGGGTTGATGGTGGTGGGTGGTGAGGCTGAGGGTGGTGGGGGTGATGGTGGTGGGGGTGAGGCTGAGGGTGGTGGGGGTGATGGTGGGGAGGGGTGATGGTGAGGGTGGTGGGGGTTGATGGTGGGGAGGGGTGATGGTGAGGGTGGTGGGGGTTGATGGTGGGGAGGGGTGATGGTGAGGGTGGTGGGGGGTGATGGTGGTGGGTGGTGAGGCTGAGGGTGGTGATGGTGGGTGATGGTGGTGGGGGGTTTGGCTGAGGGTGGTGGGGGTGATGGTGGGGAGGGGTGATGGTGAGGGTGGTGGGGGTTGATGGTGGTGGGTGGTGAGGCTGAGGGTGGTGATGGTGGGTGATGGTGGTGGGGGGTGAGGCTGAGGATGGTGAGGGGTGATGGTGGGGAGGGGTGATGGTGAGGGTGGTGGGGGTTGATGGTGGTGGGTGGTGAGGCTAAGGGTGGTGATGGTGGGTGATGGTGGTGGGGGGTGAGGCTGAACGTGGTGGGGGGTGATGGTTAGGGTGGTGGGGGTGATGGTGGTGGGGTGATGGTGGTGGGGGGTGAAGCTGAGGGTGGTGGGGGGTGATGGTGGTGGTGGGGGTGAGGCTGAGGGTGGTGGGGGTGATGGTGGTGAGGCTGAGGGTGGTGGGGGTGATAGTGGTGGGGGGTGAAGCTGAGGGTGGTGGGGGGTGATGGTGGTCGGGGGTGAGCCTGAGTGTGGTGAGGGGTGGTGGGTGGTGGGGGTGATGGTGGGGAGGGGTAATGGTGAGGGTGGTGGGGGTTGATGGTGGTGGGTGGTGAGGCTGAGGGTGGTGATGATGGGTGATGGTGGTAGGGGTGAGGCTGAGGGTGGTGAGGGGTGATGGTGGGGAGGGGTGATGGTGAGGGTGGTGGGGGTTGATGGTGGTGGGTGGTGAGGCTGAGGGTGGTGATGGTGGGTGATGGTGGTGGGGGGTGAGGCTGAAGGTGGTGGGGGTGATGGTGAGGGTGGTGGGGGTGATGGTGGTGGGAGTGAAGCTGAGGGTGGTGAGGGGTGATGGTGGTGGTGGGGGGTGAGGCTGAGGGTGGTGGGGGTGATGGTGGTGAGGCTGAGGGTGGTGGGGGTGATAGTGGTGGGGGGTGAAGCTGAGGGTGGTGGGGGGTGATGGTGGTCGGGGGTGAGCCTGAGTGTGGTGAGGGGTGGTGGGGAGGGAGAGCCTACCTTTCCCTGGTGGTCCAGTGGGCTCCCTGGTGGTCCGGTGGCCACTGCTCCCGGTCTGCAGCTCCTCAGAGCTGCAGACCATGTAATCTCGCGAGATTTCAGAGCGTTGCCGTGGTAACCCACGGCAACGCTCTGATTGCCCAATTCTCGCGAGTCACATGGTCTGCAGCTCTGCACACTGCGGAGCTGCAGACCAGTGTCTGCGGTGGCTGGCCTGGCAGCCAGGAGGGGCCTCGCACCCGGCGGCATACCGGGCAAGCCGCCGGGCCCCCTCCTGGTGTCAGGTCCTCGGTCAGTGACCGAGGACCTGACACACTCTGCCAACAGGTGGTTTAGGCGGGCGCGAGGCCCCAGCCAGCGCGAGGCCTTAGGCGGCCGCCTAAACCGCCTAATTAGAGAGCCGCCTCTGTCTCTGCATGTATAATTCATCCAGTCTTATGTTATTCAAGGCTGTCCCCATCATCTGCGTGTACCTGTGGGTCGGTTCCAACTTAGAATTCGGGTGTAGTGGGTTTGTCACACTTGTCCCCTCCTATATGTGTTGTCTGGTTATTATTTTACATTATCATTTTAGGGAGTCCCAGGTTGTCTTAAGGTGTGTCATAGTAAGAGTACCGATTGCATGTATGTGTGTTGGGACAAAATATAGTGATAGAGTATGCCTAGGACATCATACTTGTAAAGTTTCACCCCCTCCCACCATAGTGCAGGTTATATTACCACCCGGAGATTCAGGGCGAGGACCCTCGTTAGAGTTCATTGTCCTTTTGGGGGTCTGTATTCTCGTTGTTTGCACGGTCAGCATGAGGGCCTTCTGGTTTTGTGGATTCTTGTCTGGATCTGATCCTTCGCTGTGTGTGTGCCAGATCAATCTGGGGAGGTGGAGGTGGTTTATAGAAGTCCAGTGGATCAGGCCAGCACATGTTGATTGGTGGGAGTTGCAGAAGGTTAGAGCTCTCTATGTAGTCTCGATGTCCCCGTATTGGTCTAGGGCCTTCAGGTGTGAAGAGAAGTATGCCAGACGGGAAGATCCACCTGTATCGTATTTTCTGCGAGATCAAGACACGTGTCAGCGGTTTCAGCGCTCTCCTGTATCCTAGTGTGGCGGGACTGAGATCGGGGTACAGTTGAAGAGTATGTTGATGAAATCTGATGTCTCCATTCTCATGTGCCGCTTGCAAGATCTCCTCTTTCAGGGTATAGCTGGAGAGGCAGCAGATAACATCTCTGGGTGGGCTGTCAGGTGGTCCCTTCGGTCGGAGAGCCCTGTGTGCACGTGTAAATTTGATGACTGATCCCTCCGCTCTCTTCAGGATGCCATTAAATATCGTGGCTAGTACCTCACGGAGGTGTTCTGGGGAGTCTTCTTGCTCTGGCAAGCCGCGCAGGCGAAGGTTTTGGCGACGTCTCTTGTTTTCCAGATCTTCTAGGTGTAGAGCCATCTGTTGTAGCTGTGTGGTCTGGCAGTCTAATGTGGCTGTTGTGACTGCTTGAGCTGTCACCAGGTTGTCATGGTCAGCTTCCACTCTTGCCATGCGGTCAGTGAGGCCCTGTATATCTGCCCTTATGAGCTGTAGGTCTGCTCTGATGGAGGTTTGCAGTGCTGTGCTGGCAGACAGCAGATCTTATTTTGTGGACAGTGCTCTTATTAGGGCTCCCCAGTCAAGTGATAGTCCTATTTCTTAGTGAACCTATGGAAATAAGAGCTATAGATCGAATGATGTGCACTTTTGCTCTCAGTCGCACTATGGGGGTTTTCTGGATAGGGATTTGTGCTTAGGTCAATTTTCTGAAACCTGACTTAAAATGTGTAAATGTTAAAATGTTTCACATGAGTATACTCGAGTATTTATTAAATTAATTGAATAGTCTAATCATTATTTTCTTTCACATTTCATTTTTTCTAAAATTCAAAATGTAAAACTTGATCAAAATTTGAAGGCAGCTGTTGTTTTGCCTTATCTTGTTTTCCATGTCACCAATTCCCACTGTATGCGTATGAACAATGCTTACATTTTGTAAGAATATTGTAACACTGGTTTGCTATGTACACTGTTGAAACCATATGTACATATGTATGTAAGACATATACAAAGTAAGCTTTGCAGTCTTTTATACTTACATACATCTATCTCATGCACGGTTATTCACTAAAGTGAATACTCTTACATGATTTTAGACTGGGAGAAGATTTGAAAGTGAGCGGGAGGTCATTCCACAATTGCGATGCTTTGTAGGAAAAGGAGGATCGAGCTGCTTTCTTTTTGTTTTGAGGTAGACTTAATAAAGTGATGGTACTGGTTCGGAGGTTATAGGAGGTGGGAACAGCCATGGAGAGCATTGTGCTTAGGTCAGGCGGGAGCTTCCCATAAAAGCTCTTAAACACAAGCCTGGAAAGATGAGGATATAGTGGAGTACAGGCTCTGTAGGAAATTCTTGTTATAAAAGCTTCTCTTGCAGATAAGTAGGAGAAAGCAGAGATATATAGTGCAATATGCCAGACTCAATTATAAAGATAATGATACATAAATAAAGATACATGTGACGAACTTGCCCTCGCCACGAGCTCCTGGAGGAGCTTGCTTGCTAGCCTCCTGCCTCAGGACTATGGGCCATGCTTAAATGCTATTGAAAGACTCGTTCTATCTTGTTAGTGAGAATGCAGGTAGCGGTGTTTGGGCGTCGATTGCGTGGAACTAAAATCGGACACTGAAACTCCAAAACACAGCTGAGCTTGGACGAATGCCTGCTCCCCTCCCCACATGACAGGAGAGCGCCATTCGGTAGGTTTGTTCATATGGTTCATACGAACAAACGCTACCAAGAAGCCAGAGTTTGCGTTTGGTATTTCTTTCACATGGGACTCCCGAAGTTGACCGGCCAAAAGCACAAAACACCCTGGAACTGTTTTGGGCATAGGGCCATGTGCGTGGCTGGTCAGAACTTCCACATGGTGGCGTTTCAGCTCTGTTTGTGGGATCTGAGTGATTTTTCCATGTTTTTTTATTATGTTGTCAGCGCTTAATAGATAATCCCCTTAGATTTAGTTCAGGGTATGCACATTTGCAAATACATCTGCAACAATTAGAGACAACTATGTGATACAATATCTAACATAAAAGTGTCACTGTTGCTGGCTGTTGTATGAAACAAAATAATGTCACAATCCAAAGCATATGATTTTGTAGCAGGGTCCAAAATGTAGGGAAGTCCATAAAATAGTTGAAAAATACAGACTGGTGCTTGAGATCCAAGAAAAAGATGTGGTGCTTATTTCTAAGAACCACGTAAAAGCTTATCTGGCTGCAGTCTCTCTTGTATTCTACAAGTGCCGTCCGGTTTGCAGATGGAGACAGTGTTTGCCTCGTGCACTGAGGCAGGCTGGATGCTCGGTAAAGTCCTCCCTTCCGCAGATGTAACTTCGGCTGGCACAGGAGACTAGACGTGTTGGCAGCCACACCAAAATAAAAGCAAACACCTAATCAACGCGTTTCGCCCCTCTTGTGTGGGCTTTTTCAAGATAGCGTTGATTAAAGCTATCTTGAAAAAGCCCACACAAGAGGGGCGAAACGCAATCCCACAATTCCCAGCACAGGAACTGCGAGGGAGCATGGTAGAGAGACATGCTCCTCCCTCCTCCTTCAGCCCTCAGCGAGTCAGCATTAGTGACAGACAGCCTGACAGGAGTGCCGCCAGACCGGTGAGGCTGCCACCCGGCCCGGCGGCTCCAGTGTGGAATGCTGGCCACCGTCCGGCTCCCTCAGAGTGTGTGCCACCGGACCGGCCACCCGGTGGCACATACATGCTCAGCACAGCCCCCAGATGCCGCGGAAATTTCCCGGTATCCCGGTGGGGCCAGTCCGGCCCTGGAGGCTGGGTGGATTTAAAGTAAAATTTTAAAAAGTTAGAATTTGTGACTTTTGCAGTATCAGTGTGTCTGTATGTCCGTGAGTGTGTATCTGTCTGTCAGTGAGTAAGTGTGTGTGTCTGTCAGTGAGTAAGTGTGTGTGTCTGTCAGTGAGTAAGTGTGTGTGTCTGTCAGTGAGTAAGTGTGTGTGTCTGTCAGTGAGTAAGTGTGTGTGTCTGTCAGTGAGTGCATGTGTCTGTGTCTGTTAATGAGTGTGACTGTCAGTGAGTGTGTATGTGTGCCTGTCAGTGAGTGTTTGTCTGCCAGTGAGTGTGTGTCTATCAGTGACTGTGACTGTCAGTGAGTGTGTAGCAAATCAGTGTGTGTCTTTGGCAGTGAGTGTGTGTATCTGTCAAATCAATGTGTGTGTATGAAACTAGTGTGTGTGCATCAGGGTGTGTCTTTGTGAGTGAGTGTGTATATCAAATCAGTATGTGTGTCTGTCAGTAAATGTGTATGTTTAGGTGAACTTTCCCCCACCAATCACATGGCAAAACTGTTTTTAATCACCTTTTCTTTACACGCTGTGCTGGTGACACTGTATCTGGCCTCACCTCCATGGCTGAGATAATCAATCTTGACAATCTCAGACAATCCAATCATTTCTAGTTCCTACAGAATATCGAGGATACAGATGAAAATCTACAAAAAAAAAAAAAAAACATATAGTGCAACACTGTATAAATAATATTGGTATGCGCTATTGGGATAACAAATGGAGATTTGGTATCAGATATTACTGTTGGTGAAAGTTTAGGATCCAGTGATCATCAATCAGTGTGGTTTAATATAAGAACAGTCATTGAGTAACAACACACAAAACAAAAGTTTTAGACTTTAGAAAAACATACTTTCTAAAATTAGAATATGTGTAAATGAGTCATTATCAGACTGGAGCAGTTTAAATGGAGTCCAAGAGAAATGGGATTATTTAAAAGTTGCACTGCTGAAGGCAACAAAAATTGTATTAGGCTTGTCAGTAAAAGCAAAACATTTAAGAAACCACTGTGGTACTCAGCAGAAGTGGCCAAAATAGTTAAAAACAAAAAGTAAACATTTAGTTATTATATATAAAAAAAAAAGATAGACAGATCTATAAGATCAGGCAGAAAGAGGCTAAGCAATTTATAAAAGCTTCCAAATCACACACACAAGAGAAAGTAGCACAGTCAGTAAAAAAAAGGGGATAAAACATTTTAACCCCTTCAGGACCGGCCTGTTTTTGCGATGTTTGTACGTTAAGGACCAGAGCAGTTTTAACACTTTTGTGGTGTTTGTGTTTAGCTGTAATTTTCCGCTCTCTCATTTACGGTTCCCATACAAGTTATATACTGTTTTTTTCACGACAAGAAGGGCTTTCTTTACATACCAGTATATATATTATGTCATATATTGTATTTAAAAAAAATAATAAAATATGGTGAAAAATAAAAAAAAAAACATGTTTTTGGACTTTTACTTGAAAAATCTTTTACTTATCTACAAAAGCTAATGAAAAAAACTGCTAAATAGATTCAAAATTTTGTCCCGAGTTTAAAAACACCCAGTGTTTACATGCTTTATTGCTTTTTTTTGCAAGTTATAGGCCTATAAATACAAGTAGGAAATTGCTGTTTCAATATATATATATTTTAAATGTATCAATAGTGACATTGTTACACCGTTATCTGTCATAAATCCCCGAAACACACCTAACATGTACATATTTTTTAAAGTAGACAACCCAGGGTATTCAAAATGGGGTATGTCCAGTTTTTTTTAGTAGCCACCTAGTCACAAACACTGGCCAAAGTTAGCATTTATATTTGTTTGTGTGTTAAAAATGCAAAAAACGCTAACTTTGGCCGGTGTTTGTGACTAAGTGGCTACTAAAAAAAGCTGAACATACCCCATTTGCAATACCTTGGGTTGTCTTCTTTCGCAAATGGTATGCCATCATGGGGCTAATTCTCATTCCTTGGCTACCATACGCTCTCAAAGGCAACCTAACCAATCTGACAAATTTCAATAAAAAAAAAAAAGTAAAATCAAGCCTTATATTTGACCCTGTAACTTTCACAAACACTATAAAACCTCTACATGTGGGGTACTGTTATACTCAGGAGACTTCGCTGAACACAAATATTAGTGTATCAGAACAGTAAAATATATCACAGCAATAATATCCTCAGTGAAAGAGCTGTTTGTGTGTGAAAAATGCAAAAAACTTCACTTTCACTGACAATATCATCGCTGTGATATGTTTTACTGTTTTGAAACACTAATATTTGTGTTCAGCGAAGTCTCCCGAGTAAAACAGTACCCCCATGTACAGGATTTAGGGTGTCATAGAAAGTTACAGAGTTAAACACAGTGCTAGCAAATTAAATTATCTGGACTTTTGGCCTGGGTTGGCAGGCAGGTCCCTCAAATTGCAATCATTAAAATTACTTAATTAGGTAAAAATATTACATAAATATGCACGTAGAATTTTAATATATATACATATTTATATATTTGACGTCTACGTGTATATTTATGAAATTATTTATGTAATTATGTATGTGGACATATGTATATTTCGTATTATTTTTATTTATTTATTTATACATAGATATATATATCATTACATTCTAAGTATATTTTGATATAAATATATATATATATCAATATCAAAATACTGTTAGAATAAAACTGAATATATATATATAATTTTTTTTTAATTATTAAAAATTATTTTTATTTTTTGTTATTTATTTTTATTAACATATTATTTGTATTTTATAATAATATATATATACCATATATATAGTTATTATATATATTGTATATATTCGTGTGTAATTTAAATATAAGTGTATTTTTATAATTATATACGTATATATAAATATAAAAATACACTTAGTGTGACATTATATATATGATATATATACATATATTATATATAGGTATATATAGATATAATACATGTATATATAGCATATATATACACATATTATTTTTTTTTTTTTACACAGATTTTTTTTTTACACTTTATTTTGGATTTTTCACTTGCAGGGAGACTGCCTGTCAGCACAGACAGTCCCCCTGCAGGCAGACACATGGACACCTATTGCGGTCATGTGATCGAGTGATCACATGGCCGTGGGGTCCTGATCTGCCGAAGGGGGACTGCCTGGGCAGACAGGCAACCCCCCTGGACCGGGTGGAGCACTGATCGCCGCCGTGGGACCGACGGCGATCAGGTAAGTAGCCCAAAACCGTTATGACGGTTCAGGACCGTCAGCGGTCCAAACGCACGTTTTACCGCTGACGGTCCTGAACCGTCAGCGGTCGTTAAGGGGTTAAAAATATATAAATGAGAAAAGGAAAGTAAAACAAGGATTAGTTAGATTAAAAACAAAATAAGGAAAGTATGTAGAAGGAAATAAAGGTCTAGCTGACTGCCTCAATGAATATTTTTGTTCAGTATTTACAGATTAACATGAAGGAAATAGAAAAGAGTTAGGAAAAAGGACAAATTAGTAATTTGTTACATGCGAGTTTACAGATGAAGAGGTTATTTTCAACTGTCAAAAGTAAAGACAAATAAGTTAATGGGGCCTGATTGAATACACCCAAAGCTATTAAAAGAGCTTAGTGGTGTACTAGCAATACCATTTACAGATTTATTTAACCAATCATTGTTAACAGGAATAGACCCAGAAGATTGGAAGTTAGCGAATGTTGTGCCCATTCACAAGAAAGGTAGTAGGGAGGAGTCGGGCACCTATAGGCCAGTAAGCCTTACTTGAGTAGTGGGGAAAGTAATGGAAACCATGTTAAAGGATAGGATTGTTGAACATCTAAAATCACATGGATTTCAAGATCAGATACAACATGGGTTTACTTCAGAGAGATCATGCCAAACTTTTTTTGATTGTTTTGATTGGGTAACTAAAATAATAGGTCAGGGTGGTGGAGTAGACATTGCTTACCTAGATTTCAGTAAGGCCTTTGACAATGTTGCACATAAAAGGCTTATCAATAAACTGCAATCTTTAAGTTTGGATTCCAATATTGTTGAATAGGTGTGTCAGTGGCGGAGTGACAGGCAACAGAGGGTTGTAGTCAGTGGAGTATATTCAAAGTATGGTCTTGTCCCCAGTGGGGTACCTCAGGGATCTGTACTTGGACCCATTCTCTTTAATATTTTTATTAGTGATATTGCAGAAGGTCTTGATGGTAAAGTATGTCTTTTTGCTGATAGTACGATATGTAACAGGGTTGATGTTCCAGGAGGGATAAGCCAAATGGCAAATGATTTAGGTAAACAAGAAAAATGGGTTGTGGCAGCTGAAATTTAATGAGGATAAGTGCAATATAATGCATCTTGGACATAAAAACCCAAGGGCAGAGTACAGAATATTTGATAGAGTCCTAACCTCAACATCTGAGGGAAGGGATTTAGGGGTATTTATTTCAGATGACTTAAACATAGACAGAAAATGTAATTGAGCAGCAGGAAATGCTAGCAGAATGCTTGGTTGCAAAGGGAGAGTTATTAGCAGTAGAAAGAGGGAAGTGCCATGCCATTGCACAGAACACTCGTGAGACCTCACTTGGAGTATTGTACGCAGTACTGGAGACCGTATCTCTAGAAGGATATTGATACTTTAGAAAGAGTTAAGAGAAGGGCTACTAAACTGGTTCATGGATTACTGGATACAACTTACCAGGAAAGGTTAAAGGATCTTAACATGTATAACTTGGAGGAAAGACGAGACAGGGGGGATATGATAGAAACATTTAAATACATAAAGGGAATCAACACAGTAAAGGAGGAGACTATATTTAAAAGAAGAAAAACTACCACAACAAGAGGACATAATCTTAAATTAGAGGGGCAAAGTTTTAAAAGTAATATCAGGAAATATTACTTTACTGAGAGGGTAGTGGATGCATAGAATAGCCTTCCAGCTGAAGTGGTAGAGGTTAACACAGTGAAGAAGTTTAAGCATGCGTGGGATTGGCATAAGGCTATCCTAGCTAGAAGATAAGGCCAGTTACTAATGAAAATTGTATACACACAAGCAAGTACGTCCCAAAGATTAAAGGCTGCTCAACACACCAGTGAGGTATCCCCTTCACCTTCACAAATACAGTAATATAATACAACAAAAATGGGTGGAGCAGAATGTAGCAAATATAAATATAAATACTTCCCTCTCTTCAAAATTCCAGCCAAAACAATGAAACTGAAACAGAAACAGAGGGGGATACAATAGTGTAAAACTGATAAAATGGAGATAGATCGCTGTGTCTTTAAATAGCACACTCACAAAAGTAGAGCCATAAGATAACCTGGCTCTGGTCTGGATAACAATAGGATCCTTAAGGGAGATCCAAATCCCACTCCAGCAGATGAGAAGGATAAAACAGGAACAAATAAGTGCTTCTAAAAAATTTTACTTTATTCCAGAAATAAAAGAACGGCATAAAACAAAGTCCATATAGTGGTGACTATATGGACTTTGTTTTATGCCGTTCTTTTATTTCTGGAATAAAGTAAAATTTTTTAGAAGCACTTATTTGTTCCTGTTTTATCCTTCTCATCTGCTGGAGTGGGATTTGGATCTCCCTTAAGGATCCTATTGTTATCCAGACCAGAGCCAGGTTATCTTATGGCTCTACTTTTGTGAGTGTGCTATTTAAAGACACAGCGATCTATCTCCATTTTATCAGTTTTACACTATTGTATCCCCCTCTGTTTCTGTTTCAGTTTCATTGTTTTGGCTGGAATTTTGAAGAGAGGGAAGTATTTATATTTATATTTGCTACATTCTGCTCCACCCATTTTTGTTGTATTATACTAATGAAAATTGGGCAGACTAGATGGGTCAAATGGTTCTTATCTGCCGTCACATTCTATGTTTCTATGTTTTTCACAGAATGGAGATAGATGTAATTGCCTCAGGGTGCCTCCCCTTATAAAGATGGGATGTTAATCCAAGACTCCTCCATTTCTGGAAACAGCAGTGCAGCATGATGGGGAGCATTAATGTAGATGCTGCACACTGTAGCACTGACCCAGGAAGCACCTCTAGATGTTGCCTGAGTGACTGTTACTCGAGGTGTTACCAGTCAGCAATGTAAACACAGCCTTTTGTCTGAAAAGTCAGTGTTTACATTGAAAAGTGTGCAAGGACAGGAGATAGACTTCAGACCAACTACATTAAGCTGTAGTGGTTCTGGTGACTATAGTGTCCCTTTAAAAATTGTATTTTGGACATTTGAAAACCTGGCTCCTAATTCTTTTCGCTGGCTCCTAGATTCCAAGAAAATTTGTCAAGCCCTGCATTAAATGTTAAAAAGTTACTTCTAACAGTTACATTTCCATATCCACGAACCTCTGTTATCATTGGTCTGTTGGTTAGAAGATGAAACTGAGATCCAAGGAAGAAGTTTTCTATGTGTCAATGCAAGTGTAATGCATGAGTGTCACCTGTTCCATCCATGTATGTCAATGCACACCCTGAATCTCTGTTATACATTATTGCAGACATTGCTGCAAAATTAAGAGAAGGCTGGTGGCTGGAGTGGTAACTTAGTAAGCTAGTAGTTGCAACTGCATCCTTGGTATTGATGCGAATGCCCATATATAGTTAGTGTATTCAAGAATACTTTATTATACTCTCGTGTAAATGTATAACTGTTTGATATATTGATGTGAGCTGGATTTTCTACTATGCATTCTCTTCCATACTCTTCGGGGGGGGATATTATCATCCTGCCAGCTTCACCACCAGTAGTGGTTCTATACTTTAACATGTCAATTCAATTTATTTGTGAATGCAATTACTGCTTTCCTGTACATTTAACTATTTCATTCAGCGGTATGCTATAGTCTATCTTTTTTTCCTTTAAAATGTTACTGGCTATTGTTGCACACATATAAAGTGGATGCAAATTGCAGAATATTTTTTCCTAGCTCTCAAGGGTACACCACAAAATTTGAATGCAACAATCGCCCCTCAGGCTACACACATTTAGTTAAATATATAGTGGAACCATGCTGAGACAAAAGAGAATTTTTTTTTTCCCCCTTATCATTTGAACCAGTTAGTTCACAAAGTTGATTTTCTACTGTAATATTTTAAGCAAGATACTGTTTTCTAATTATTCCTTAAGAGCTTTATACATTTTATATCAGGTTTGCTTTTTAATTAAAATTAGTCTCACATAGTAAGATGTATGCGTATCTGCCTCTTAAATCACAGGCTCTCAAGGTTTACAAGATGCTTTCTTAGCAGAGGCAGTAAAGCCCACGATAAGATAGCAGGAGACCAAGGTGCAAGTCCCTCAGCGATAACCTTCTGACTCCAACATTATAGGTCTTTCTGCTGAAATTGAGTTTTACATCTTACTTGATCAGTTATTGTCACTGGTGAGTAATGGATGCGCCTAGCCAGTGTCCCTTGGTGTGAGATCCAGTCCATCAGGCCATCAGGAGGCACAGCTGTGGGCCACAGGGGCAGACTGATAAAGGGATATTTGTTAAAATTACAAGACCACCAGTGACTGAATAGACTCTAGAATGTTGTACTGAATAACTGCTAGCCAGTAAATGTTACTTGTACCGGTTAAAAAGCCCATTAATCAAACTGTCTTGTGCCAATGAAGCCAAAACAATACAAGGAGGGGAAAAGCACAAAATCAAAAGTTTGTGTTTAGCAGCAAGGAATCAAAAGTTTGTGTTTAGTAATTCTTTACATGAGCTAATTAATAGCTGCAGTGGGACATTAGTACCGTCAAACTTTGTGCTATTCTACTAAAAGAGCAGAATAAGGAAATTAAATAATTGTGGCCATTTAAAAAAGGTATTCTTGGCATTAAATCTTTTCATAGAAAGCAAAGCAATTTACAAATAAAAACAAAACAAAATAAAACAAAATGTTCTCATTAGGAAGTTAATTTGAAAACTGTTATTATAACATGAAATTGTTTCCATGTAATGCACACTTTGACACAGATATATTTTGAATTTAAAGTTCTATTAGCCTAGCTAAAGGCAAGCATATATCATTTTTTTAATAGCATAGTATTATTTCTTTCAAGCTTTAATGCAAAATGTACAGCACTGTACACGGTTAATTGCTGTGGATTAGGATTTGGAGATGAATGTCAATCAAGTAAATAAATATCACTGTTTAGTAGATAATCCCCCCAATGCAACCATGCATGCATTAAGTTATACATTTTTGCATTAGAAAACAGCTTGGAAAAGCTGCAGATCTGCTTATTGAGTCGTCTTTGCAAGGCAGAAGCTCTGGGCAACTATCTGACTCTTGAGTTTAGCTCCACTGAGCTAAGCAACCAGGATGTAACAGGACCAGTTGTCTAATTGACAGCTGGTGGGTGTAACAAAGGTTAATTTATTAAAGTGTCAATTTCTATTGAAAAAATATACTTTGCATCAAATTAAAAAAGAGAACACAGGTTTCACACATAAAGCACACATAAAGTCTGGCGTGTGCCTTCAGTAAACAGTTTAACTGGTCATGTCCATTCTGATTCATAGAAAAGTTTTATAAAATCTTCAGGACTATATGTATATGTATATGTATATATATATATATATATATATATATATATATATATATATATATATATATATATATATGTGTAAATGTAAAATGTATACCACTTCTCTTAATAATTTATAAATAATGATACAAATAAAATGTAATATATTTTAACTATTATTTATTATTGTCCCATTTTCAAACATGTATAACTTGAACATTTACAAGTTAAAATATAAATTACATTTCCTGTATTTTCATTTCTAAAATATTAACAAAAAAAAAATATTAAAACTCTCAGAATGGACAAAAGCTTAGAGAAACTCAAATAGAGAAATGTTGGTAAATCTCCACTTAGGCCTCAAACTAGTTTTTGCTCACTTGTGCCATTACAGAGTAAACTACACCATTTACATATCAGACTGATCCCTCCCACAGTTGCAGTCCAAATCTGGAAATGGCTGGGTGGTACTTTAAATTTTAAGGGGGGGCCCTCACCTGCCCCACCCATGTCTACCACATAGGATGTAAATACATATATCTGTGTATATTTATGTGCTCTTTTAGCATAATTAAGTCATTTTATTAATTATAATTTGAGGGACCAGCCTGACAACCCAGTCAGGAAGTCCAGAGAATGTAATTTAAAAGTCCTTTGTTTATCCCTGTAACTTTCCAAAACACCATAAAACCTGGACATGGGGGGTATTATTGTACTTTGGAGACTTCCCTGAACACAAATATGTGTGTTATAAAACAATAAAACTTATCACGATGATATTGTCGGGATCCTGCGGGCAGCTGCGAGGGGAGGCTGCACTCCGCTCGCAGTACTCACCCTCCAGCCGTCCACGGTCCTCTCCTCCACGTGGGCTCGGTGTCTTCCTCCACGTCCCCCAGCGGCAGCATGCATGACGCTGCACGCTGGGAGACCGCCCAATATATTACACGCCGGGGTCAGTCACCTGACCCGGCGTTAAAGGCACAGTGCCTCAATCACAGTGGGAGGTTTAGATATCTCCCACGTGTGATTGTTAATTCTGATTGGAAATTATCCAATCAGAATTAACCTTATGGTTTAAATACTTACCTTTCTTGTTCCTCCCTGCCCTGTTGTGGTCTTTGCTTCTAGTATTGCTACTGAACTTATGTTTCTGGTTACGTACTCTCTGGCTTGTTAATCTGACTTTGTGACTTTCTCCTACCCTTTGACCTCGGCTTGTTTCTCGTTATTCTGTCTTCTGGTTCCCCTTACTCGGCTTGTCTCCTGACTATTCTTTGTGTACTTAGCCCGGCCACTCTAAGGTCCGGTACTGCACCTTTTCTGTGTGTGTGTGTGTGTTAGCGTGTTGGGTTCCCCGAATCGTGACATTACAACAGGGCCATAATAGAACCTGCTGACATACCACAGCTCCTAGTTAATCAGGAGGCTAGAATGGATGGTTTAGACCACCGTATGGATCAGTTTGCTCAAGCTTTGCAAACCATACTGGCTCGTACTGCACACTTGCAACCTGCCGTTCAGGAGGCTGCTCCTGCTGTGCCTGAACCCATTCCCACTCCAGTACCCGTTCCTGCTCATGTAGTTCATATGACGCCGCCACAGCGCTACAGCGGTGACCCAGCATTGTGTTGTGGTTTCCTCAACCAAATTGACATCCATTTAGTGATGAATCCACGTTCCTATCCCACTGACAGATCTAAAATCGCTTTTTTGATAAACCACTTGTCCGGGAGAGCTTTAGCATGGCTAACCCCATGTGGGAGAATACGTCTCCTATGTCCTTTGCAGATTTTCTGACAGCTTTCAAACGCACGTTTGATCAACCCAGTAGGGTTGCTTCTGCTGGCAAAGCTCTGCTTAGGGTCCGACAGGGTAACAGATCTGTAGCGGAGTACACTATCGAATTCCGCACTCTAGCAGCTGAAGTGGTTTGGAATAATGACGCCCTCGTAACAGCCTTTCAGGAGGGTTTGGCCGCTTACATACTGGATGAAATAGCATCCAGGTAATTGCCTGTTCTTCTGGATGATGTTATAGACTATATGATTTTTATTGATAACCGCATTAGAGAGAGGCGTAGTCAAAGACGGCTGGATACACGGGTGTTACCTGCTCTACCCAGTACTGCATTACTAGCATTACCCGCTCCTAGGCAACCATCCCCTGAACCCATGCAATTGGGTGCTACAGGGTTAACTGAGGCTGAAAGAGCGTACCGTAGAAGGGAAGGGTTATGCCTTTATTGTGGAAAGAGGGGGCACCACTGTAATGACTGCCCTAAGGTACAGGGAAACTACAGCACCTAAGGCCTAGAGAGGGGTCGGCCTCGGGTGTTATGACTTTGTCACCTCATGTGTCCATCTCCAGACCGTTTATTATGGTTTCTCTTTTGGTCAATAAAACCACTATAACAACTAAAGCCTTGATCGATTCAGGTGCGGCAGACAACCTTATGGAAGAGAACTTTGCCAAAACCGCAACCGCGACTTTGATCCAAAAGGCCACACCCTTGGCCGTTGAGGCCATAGATGGTAGACCGCTTGAGAAACCTCTGGTAACCCATGAAACCCAAGAAATAGTTATGTCTGTGGGTGCTTTGCACAAGGAAAGGTTAACCTTCCAAATAATTGACTCCCCTACTGCCTCCATCGTTCTAGGTTTTCCCTGGTTAGTTAAACACAACCCTGTACTTTATTGGGGTTGTTTAGATATACTCTCCTGGGGGGAATCTTGTCAACGAGACTGTATGGCTCATGTACGTCCTGTTTGTTCACTCAATGTGCCCACGGCTAAACCACTTTCTGTTTCTGTCCCTTCTGTATATGCAGACCTTGCATTTGTTTTTGAAAAAAGGGAGGCAGATAAGCTACCTCCACATCGTGAGTATGACTGTGCCATAAACCTGTTACCGGGTACTATGCCTCCTAGGGGTAAGGTCTACCCTCTTTCTGCGAAAGAAAACCAGATCATGGAGGAGTACATACGGGAAACCTTAAGTAAAGGTTTTATTAGAAGGTCCTCCTCTCCTGCTGGTGCTGGTTTCTTTTTAGTGGCAAAGAAGGAGGGCGACTTGAGGCCATGTATAGACTACATAGTCTGAACAATATAACGATTAAAAACACCTACCCTATCCCCCTCATCACTGAGTTGTTTGATCGTGTTAAAGGTTCTAAGTTCTTCACTAAATTAGACCTCAGGGGGGCTTATAACCTTGTCCGTATAAAGGAGAATGACGAGTGGAAGACAGCGTTCAATACGCGCAGTGGGCATTACAAATATCTGGTCATGCCTTTTGGACTGTGTAATGCTCCTGCTGTGTTTCAGGACCTCATAAACGATGTCCTTAGGGATCTATTGCATGTCTGTGCCGTGGTGTACCTTGACGACATACTTGTGTATTCTCCTGATTTGAAGTCACACCATAACCATGTTAGGATGGTGCTCAAAAAGTTATTACAGAACGGACTCTATTGTAAGTTAGAAAAATGTTTATTCGATCAGACCTCTGTGCAATTCCTTGGATATATTATTACTGAACAGGGTTTCAGTATGGATCCTGCTAAATTGGAAGCCATACTGTCCTAGCCACTTCCCCAAGGACTTAAGGCTATCCAGCGTTTTATAGGATTTGCCAACTATTATAGGAAATTTATAAAAAAAACTTTTCACCACTTGTGACAGACCCATCTGTATGGACTAAAATTGCGGGATTCGTCTGTTTGCTTGTTTCACGAACTCGCCTATTTCTTATGCCTGGATCTAAGGGAATTGACTTTGTTAATGAACAAAACTGCCGAACGGACGGCCACCCAGAAGAGAAGTGTGATGCTGGTTAACCTATTGATCCCAATTAGAACGTTGAGGTTAACCACAGACACTTCTCAATTAAAACCAAATACAGGGTGGTCGTCGTTCGTATGTCGACCACGAGGCGGCGGCCATTTTAAACCATGCGAAAGACCAGCGGTGTTCGGTACTAAATTCATGGAACTGAAAACGGACACTTTTTCAACCGAACACCGCTGAAGCCGTCGACCTCCCTCCCCAGTCGACAGAAGTGTGCGAAGACCGGCCGTTCAGGAGATTTAAAGACACGAATGGACTTACCCCAGATAACCGTCCCATGGAGTCAATCGCATACCGAAGAACTGTAACAGACTTTGACTCCATGGCGATTGAACTATGCGTATGGGATCTGAGCGCTGTTCGCCAATAATATGCACTCAGATCCATGCTATCTGGGGATGTGTTACACGAATGAGAAATAATCGGCAGTTATAAAGTTATGCATTTTTATGTATTTTATGGTTTACATTTAAAATGGCGATTTGCCTCTGCTCTGGGAGATAATTGAATTACTTCCCAATTATCTCCCAAGCAGAGGGGAGGAAACTGTGATGTATGCTGGGAATATTGTGTGACTGTATGTCCTGAAATGCCATATGTCCTTCTGCTATTTCAGTCTCCCATTTCAGTCTCCCAGTCTCCCTGCATAAATACGGGCTGGTAGCCCACAGTAAACTCAGTTCGTGTTTTACCCTCAATGCGGAGCTTGGTCTCGTTATTGGGGGGATTGTATTACCAGTGACTAGAGACTGCTTATTGGAATTATTTGCCGCTTGGGAGCTATTGGCGTTCGGCTGATACTGCCGGTTCGTGAGCTTAGTGCTCGAGAAGGAAAGTGACCGTATGGAGACCGTTCGGGAGTTCGGAATGTTCCCTTACTTACGGTTCACATGATTGTAGTGAGTACGCATACAGTCTACCTCATTGCTAACAGGGAACATTCACTAAACGGCGGTTTGTACATTTCATGCTGAGGGTACCGTAACACCACTTATCTCTCCTATAATGAAGCTGACTAAAAAAAATCTACACCCTAGGGTTTGGACTCCTGAAGCCCTTAAGACCTTCGAAACTCTCAAGAAGGCATTTGCCTCTGCTCCAGTGCTGCACCACCCTAATCCTTCTCTTCCCTTTGTTATGGAAGTAGACGCTTCTGAATCAGATGTGGGAGCAGTACTGTCACAGAGGTTGTCGTATGACAAACCCCTCCATCCCTTTTTTTTCTTTTCAAAAAGGTTGTCTGATCCAGAAAAGAATTACGATGTTGGGAACAGGGAACTATTAGCTATTGTGCTGGCTTTTAAGGAATGGAGGTACTTATTAGAGGGTTCTAGACACAAAGTTATGGTTATAACAGATCATAAGAACCTCTCCTATATAGCTGATGCTAGAAGGTTATCTGCCCGGCAGGCTAGATGGTCTCTATTTCTTTCACGCTTCCAATACGTTATTACCTATAGACCTGGTTGCCGTAATGCCAAAGCTGACGCTATCTCTCGACAGCATGAACCGTTAGAATTTGTTAACCCGACTCCTGTACCTATTGTACCTTCGATTCAGATAATAGCTGCTACCTGTTGTTTAGTCTCCTTTCCTTGATAGTATTAAGACATACCAAACCCAAGCACCCCCTGAGATGCCGGTTGGTAAACTATACGTTAAAGCAAATGACAGAAAAAAGTTGTTAACTTTATTTCACACCGCCAAAACTGCTGGTCATCCGGGGGTTACCAAAACCTATAAGGGCCTCCTTCGACAGTTCTGGTGGCCTTCACTTAAGCAAGACGTAGTGGATTTTGTACAGGCTTGTCGGGTCTGTACGCAGTGTAAGTCCCCTAATGTGAGACCCCAGGGTCTACTGATGCCTCTATCTATACCCAAGAAACCATGGACCCACTTATCCATGGATTTTATTGTAGACCTTCCTCTTTCTGATGGTCAGACAGTGATATTGACTGTGATGGATAAGTTCTCTAAAATGGCGCACTTTATTCCGCTTAAGAAACTTCCTTCTGCGGTTCAGTTGGCTCAGGTGTTTGCCAAAGAAGTGTTCCACTTGCATGGGGTACCTCAGGATATCGTGTCTGACAGGGGCCCTCAATTTGTCTCTCGGTTTTGGAGGGGCTTTTGTGCTGAGATGGGGGTCTCCTTGTCGTTCACTTCCTCCTATCACCCGCAATCTAATGGTGCGGCCGAACGTGCTAATCAGTCTGTGGAATTGTAGTTGCGCTGCTTCACTAATGCGCACCAGGACGACTGGTCTCGCCTCCTTCCGTGGGCTGAATTTTCCGTGGGCTGAATTTCGTCTACTGGCTTAAGTCCTTTTGAGGTTGCTTATGGGTTTCGGCCTTCTGTCCTTCCCGGTGCGTTCTCCGACAAGGGAATGCCCGCCTTGGACCAGCACCTCGCCTCTTTGCAGAGGATGTGGGATCAGGTCCATGTTGCGCTGTCTCGTTCAGCAGCTGCTCAGAAGAAGTTTGCTGATCGCCGTAGGGTTGCGGCCCCTTCTTATGTTCCGGTGATAGGGTATGGTTGTCCTCCAGGAATCTCCGTCTCAAGGTTCCCTCGATGAAATTTGCTCCCAGATTTCTTGGTCCCTACAAGGTGTTGCGTAGGGTTAACCCCGTTTCCTACTCCCTTGACCTGCCTCCTTCCATGCGTATTCCGAACACGTTTCACGTCTCGCTTTTGAAGCCCTTACTGTGTAACCAGTTCTCTCGTCCCCTCGGGCAGCCCGTTTCCCCTTGCGCTGTCCCTAGTGATGTGTACGAGGTGGCTTCCCTTCTCGTGTTTCTAGGGGTCGGCTGCAATATCTGGTGGATTGGAAGGGGTATGGCCCTGAGGAGCGGTCTTGAGTTTCGAGCTCTGATCTGCACGCTCCCTCTTTGGTCCGCTCCTTTCATGCCCGGTTTCCCTGTCCTGTTGTGGTCTTTGCTTCTAGTATTGCTACTGAACTTATGTTTCTGGTTACGTACTCTCTGGCTTGTTAATCTGACTTTGTGACTTTCTCCTACCCTTTGACCTCGGCTTGTTTCTCGTTATTCTGTCTTCTGGTTCCCCTTACTCGGCTTGTCTCTTGACTATTCTTTGTGTGCTTAGCCCGGCCACTATAAGGTCCGGTACTGCACCTTTTCTGTGTGTGTCTGTGTGTGTTAGTGTGTTGGGTTCCCAGAATCGTGACAGATATTACCAGAAAAGTGCAGTTTTTGTGTAACTTTAGCCAGGGATTGTGACTAAGTGGCTACTAAAAAAGACTGGACATACCCCATTTTGAATATCCTGGGTTGTCTACTTTTACAAAAGGTATACTAAGATGGGGTTACTTTTCATTCCTGGGCTACCATACATTCTCAAAGGTTACATAGGCCTAGCAAACCAATCTGGAAAATTTCAATGGAAAAGGGGAAAACCCTATTTTTGACCTCTGTAAGTTTTCAAAAACTCATAAAACCTGTAAATGGGTGGTACTGTGGTACTGGTGAGACATTGCTGAATACAAATATGTGTATTTTATTGCAGTAAAATCTAAAAGTATTATGACATTCACAGTTAAAATGTCATGCAGAACTTGAAAAATAACACATTTTTTTTTATTTTATCTTCCTTTTTTTATTTTATTCTTTTTCAATTATGTTTCATATATAAATATTTGATATGAAATGAAAGCCCTGTTTCTCTTGAACAAAATTATATATAATAAGTGTGGGTGCAGTTAATATGAAAGAGGTGAATTACAGTTGAACAGACAAAAAACGCAAATTGCAGGTTTTGTTTACGTTTTGTTTTGATGACAACAATTGACTCCGTCCTTAAGGGGTTAAATATAATTTCCCTGAACATTGCCATAGTTATTCACTAAAGTGAATTCAAAGTGAATTTCAAATGTAAGGTCAAAATAGCCAAACCAGAAAAATTCTCAGATTCAGCTGTGCTTAAAGTTCAGCTACACTGGCCTTAAAATAAAAATGAACTTAGAATGATCTTTGAATTCTCACTTTAGTAAATAACGCTTTATGTTTTTGCAAAAATGCGTCCAGTCACTGCCATAGTGTAAACCTTTTCCAGTCCTATGTATTTTCCTGTTAATTAATAGATTTCCAGACAATGGTTTGTATTGGCCCCGTATATATTTATATAATGTTATCATATCCCCTATGAGCAGTGGTGTATCCTAGTTATGTGCTGCCCTAGGCTCACTCACATTAACACATTCACTTTTTTTATTTAACTCCCCCAGCCTCCTTATCTCTGGGAATGCTAGGGGGGGGGGAGGGGGTTTCTCTTGCTCCCTGTGGTCTGGGGGGGTGGTGCTGGCGAGGGAGCACTTTCCCCTGAGCTCTCTGCTCAGCTCCCTCGCGCGCAGCAGAGTAATGCCGGGAGCCGGAATATGACGTCATATTCCGGATCCCGGCATTACTCTGCGGCACGCAAGGGAGCTGAGCAGAGAGCTCAGGGGAAAGTGCTCCCTTGCCAGCGCCGCCCAACCGCCTGCCTGACCGCCCGCCTGGCTTGTCAGTTAGCCGCAAGGCTAACAAGACATTTGCCCTGGGCATTTGGGGGTGGCTTTTTTTGCCGCCCCCTGGAAAATGCCGTCCAAGGCAAATGCCTTGTTTGCCTCGCGGCTAAAACGTCCCTGCCTATGAGGCACCATTTTTCTAAAGTAAACAGAGTCAATTTGTTGCCTTTGCTCATAATTAAAATCTTCAATTCCCCTTATTAATTTTATAGCCTGCTTCTGCCCTTTTTCTAAAGCCATAATATACCTTTTCAGAACAGATGCCCTAAAATTGCATGGCTTATTTAAGGTGTGGTCTTATCATTGATTTATAAAGTGACAAAGTTATATTTTCGACCTGAGAATGAATGCCATTTTTTATCCATGGCAATTCCTTACTGGCCTTAGCAACTCTTATATGACATTGAACATTGTTGCCTAGTTTGATGTCTATAACTTTTCCTGAATCATTCTCATGTATTGTTTTGATTAACTCAGTACCATTTCACGTATAGGTTTATTGTGCATTCCTTTCCCTGAAGAGCATAAGTTTGCATTTACCTACATTAAATTTCATCTGCAATTTGAGTGCACAGTCGACCAATCTAAATCCCTCTGCAGCAAAGTAAAATACTGCTCACAATGTATTACCTTATCTAGTTGTGTGTCATCTGCAAACACTGACACATGACTTTCAATGGCAATTTATAAACAGATTGAATTGAAGTGGTCCCAAAACAGACCCTTGAGGGACACCACTTACCACTTTTGTCTAGCTTAGAAATGTACCATTAATGACAACTCTCTGTACTTTAAACCAATGTTCTATTTAAGCACAAATCCAAAATCCCCAAATTGTAAAATTATGGCAAAAATAACAGTTTAAAAATGTCTAAATTTTCATCTACCAAAAATAAAAAAATCCAGTGCAACTTTAATAAATAGCAAAGCAAAAACAACATTATCATATACTGAACCTTTGCAGAAAGTTGGGTTTACCATAAATAAATTAAAAATAAATGAAAATACTACAACAGAGCCATAGTGAAATAAAAACAAAACATTGCGAGCCTGTTTCATAGCAAAAAAAAAAAAAACACAGTCAATGCTAAGATATCCTGCCTCTTCGACGCATTTATCCTGCACATAAAAAACAAAACAAAAAACAGATGATGCCTTTGAAAAGTGCATTTATGTTAAAAGAAACAAAAAAAAAGAAACGTTATTTCAGAATTTAAGAGGCTAGGATCCATTTCTGCCTAACTACTGTATCTCGCAGTTATCCATTCCCCAAAGTGTATCCCATCTGCTTTTGGGAGCTCTCATTGCAATATGCAGTGATTGCAGGATAAGCACACCATTTTCCTGTCAATACTTTCCTATTAGCCTCTTGGATCTATACATCATCGTCTTGCTGGCCTGCAGTTTGCTTATCTTCCTTTCTTGGACTGCCTTTGATTTATCTAACACCCAGGTTAATAATGAGGAGAGGAGCCCAGGGTGGCTCCAAGGGTAATGCACTCTTGTATAAAAATGCTTAAGGAAGGATCAAGTGATAATCCATCCCAGACTAAAAGGCCTAGCTCTTCAACAAATGTTGTATTTCTTAATCTCAATGCTAAGACTATAATAGCTTCCCTTAAGCTACTATTAACCCTGCATACATGATGTACATACATTTTACCAGACTGACATATATACTCCATAGACATGCTAGTGCTTTATAAATATACATATTATCAATGCTAATAAGATGACATGTTTTATCATTTAAAATACAAAAGGAAGAAAACTAAGTGTGAAACATGATTGCAACCTTTGAATGCTAGAATCTTTTTTTTTTTTTTGCATATTGCCCCCTCTATAATAGAATCTATGGTAGCAGGTATTTGCATATCTTGTAATTGAGATTTGCAGATGGTAAATGCTGATAACATACTGCGCCGAGGCTTTCTTATGGTTCCTATTTTATATTTTAAATGTAATTGAAAAGAATAGCATGCTCCTTAGGGAAATTGGGAACTTTATTAAATTTTTCATTAACGCTGCCATAGGATAATATTTGCTGAGGTCCAAGCAATCGTAGAAGAAGTCCAATTGGACCTCTCTAGAATATGAAATTTGAATGTCATTCATCAAACCCACTAATAGATTAAATGCAAAAGATTAGGTCACTGTTAAATGATGTAATGGAACCATATCAATGGATGTGGGTCACACAAATTCCTGCTCTGTAGTTAACGTAGACTTTTTTACCCCAAACTTTTTGTTCTTAAATCTAATGAAGACTATTTTGATTATTTATTGAAGGTACGCAAGGTTATTTTTTAAAGTGAGAATTTAAAGTGAATTACAAATTTAGGGGAAATGTAGCTGAACTGGAAGCAAAGCTGAATTAGAGAATTTTTCCAGTTCAACTATTTTGGCCTTAATTTTGAAATTCACATCTAATTCACTTTGAATTTTCTCTTCAGTATATAACCCGGACAGTCTAAGCGGCATAGCCACTAAAGCAGGCTGTAATAGTTATGGTGTCAGGAGTACTGTGGTGCCATCTCATGGTAAGTAGTCAATTCAATTACAAAAGCCAAGCACCTCTACAAAACTAAATGGGAAGTTCCTCCTTTGCATTTATCAACGCATGTTGTTATGCTGACCCCATAATCCAATAAATCTCGTCCAAATATGGCTGTACTTGATATCACTATGTAATAGTAAGGATAGTAAGGACTTTGGCTTTGGTAATATATAAGTAGGGGGTTAAACTGCAGGACCAGGTAAGTGTGTGCAACTGTTCAAACATAATTTGACTATTTACTGTGGGATGCGCCAGGGCACTCCGGGGGAGTTCTGTAGTGGCTATGGCACACACATACTTCCCAACACTGGAGTCAGGGTTATTCATTAAAGTGAGAATTCAAAGTGAATCGGAATGTCGGTGGGAAAAAGGTAAAGGGGATGGTCAATGATGTGATTGGAAGGGGGTATGCCTGCACAAAAAGGTAAGCCTGAATTAATGGCAGACTGTCTGCCGCTCATTCAGGTCAGCCCACTGAGGTCAGCACATGTAGGGAACACTGTTTTAGAGCTCCCTGCAGGGTCCTAGTGCCCTGAACATAGCGTGACCGTGTCTTATGAAGCACTCACACTATGATTGTTGAGGACAGTTCCCTGGTGTCCCCAAAAAGTGGGAAACCAGGGAACTAAGGTGAGATAGGACCCAGAAATTGGGACTATCCCACTGAAATCGGGATGGTTGGGAGGCATGCACCTAGAGTGCCCCTTTAATATTATTCTACTCTAACCCAGCTGTAATAAGATTTTCTGTAAATGCTATTTGGATCTGGGGGTTTATTTGCATGGGGGAGGCTGACTATGAATCCCATCATCATTTCTAACTCTAAATGACAATTTGTTAAAAATGCCTGCTTATGTCATTTAATGTCAGCAGCCAATCAAAACCAGGGATTCAAATACCAAAGCTTTTTAACTCACCGAATTCCATGTTGCAAGGAAGAAGGAATGAGGGAAGGGGGAAATTCTTGATTGTGCTGAATTATATTAGTGCCTTAAAAAACTCGAAGTTACCTCATTCCATTTCAATTCTTGAACAGGCTTAATAAATTAGAGAACAAGATATATTGTATAAATTGTTTTCAACTAACTTACTGATCACATAAATATAGACATTAGAACTTACTAACTCATTTAATAGTTAAATGACCAATCAAACTTGACTGCTCCATTTTAAACAGTGTAAAACGTATTGGCAATCACCTCTCAAGATTTTCAAAATATTATATAACATAAACAATTAAGACAATGATAACAGCAAAATAAAAAAAATATAACAATAAAAAATAGGGAAGAAAAAAGGATTATCCATCCTTAATTACTACATCAAACATTATGATTACCATGCAGATTTAACTACAGTAACCTATCAATCAACATAAACAGTATTTACATTTCAAATTACATCAAGTCACGGCACAACAATATATAGTTAATAACATAGTTAATCATTTTTACAATAAATATATTACTATTGGTAAACAACACGAATAATTTACAGAGAATACCTTTTTCGAACATTTTCTTCCCAAGAAAATAGCATTGGAGACTATTAAGTATAGGTGACATCTTCCTAAGAGCTAGTTCATGTGCTTTATTTTCTAATGGTGAATACAATACCTCCTTGATAGATAGGATATTTGGTGACTTCCAATAACTAGATGTACGTATATATAGATTAAAGGACCACTATAGGCACCCAGACCACTTCAGCTTAATGAAGTGGTCTGGGTGCCAGGTCCATCTAGGGGTAACCCTTTTTGCTGTAAACATAGCAGTTTCAGAGAAACTGCTGTGTTTACATTAGGGTTAATCCAGCCTCTAGTGGCTGTCTCACTGACAGTCGCTAGAGGTGCTTCCGCGCTTCTCACTGTGAGAAGACGCCAGCGTCCATAGGAAAGCATTGAGAATGCATGCGCATTCAGCCAGGGACATCAGAAGAGGGAGGAGAGTCCCAGCACCGAGGGAGCCCGGCGCTGGAAATAAGGTAAGGTATTAACCCCTTCCTCCCCCTTCAGTGCCACGGGAGTGGGACCCTGAGGGTGGAGGCACCCTCAGGACACTATAGTGCCAGGAAAACGAGTATGTTTTCCTGGCACTATAGTGGTCCTTTAAGTAGCAGCTATAAAAATATGGCCTACAATAGTTTTGTATTTTGTCTACCTTACGAATACTTTCTGGAAACTGTTTGAACATAGCTAGCTCAGAAGTCGCACAAAGAAAATAAATATAAATGACTTGTATTTTACACGAGTTAATGACTGCCAATCCTAAACAGAACCTGTGTTACAATCTCTCAGTATTAAAAATGAATGGCAAAAAAATGAAATGCCTAAAGAAAAGCATGCATTTTGCTCTGCATTCTAAATTGTTCTAAAAATATACAGTCTAAAGCAGTGATTTTTTTTAACTATTTTAAAACAACAAACAGTCCATTTTCTAATAATATCACTACTGGAACAAAATTGATCAGTCCCTTAATCATGGGCCTTTGTAATCTGTGTGAAATGGTTTAAGGAACACTCTAGTATTAGCACTGTACTTAACAATGTGTCTATTATATTGAAGAATATAATTAGACTATAAAATCCAACTTGGAATTTTTAATGTGATCTTCAGTAAATGTGCTGAATTCAGCAAATCAATGGGAATTTGACTGCAGTTTCACTATCTAGAATTGTTATTCTGCTAACAATCTGTAAGAACAATCAGCAGTTACACTGGCTTTAGGGAAAAGCTGAACTGCATGTCAAATAAATTACTGAACAGAGAAGCACTTTGACAACTAAATTAGCAATAGCTAATTCATGTTTAAAGAGAAGCTAAAGTTTCCCTTTTACTTTTTCTTCTTTAATAAAAGCAAACAATAACATTTGGATTATTGTATGGTGTAAACAAATGTATCTGCAAAGATATATGCTCTTTTAAATCAAATGCTGCTGCCCAAAGCTTTTAAGTCAGCAGATGGGCATTGATGGCCAAACAGCAAGCTGTTTGAGTGGGTAACCAGATTAATTGACCTTCATTTTTAAATGCGATTAATACAAAAAGAAAACTGATTTCTTACAGAACTGAGAGTTTTCCACTGGTGATGGCAGTAGGTGACTGTCGACAACCAGTTCCACCTGGATGACTGCAGGACTAAACTAAATAAACTACAGAAAGTGGATAAAATGGCATAATCAGTTTACCATGTACACCTGTGAGTTTTGATGTTGCAATTTGAGGGCTATTTAAATCCCAGTCCTGCATTGATAACGCCCCCCTACTTTGGTTTTCTGATCCTTCAGCACATTTTGCTCATATTGCTGATAACCACTTAATGTGTCCATTATTTATCCTGATCTCTGGTTTTCTCTGACTTGACTTGTTATCTCTTTATTCCTGTTATCGGGTTTCCTTGGCTCAGTTTGGCATTGCATGTACCATTTTGCCAGCATCTGTCACCCCTATCTCTGGCTTCCCTGACTTGATTTCGGTATCCTTGCCCCTGGCTTACTCAGACTATTCCACTTGTATGCACGCTATATTTTCTGTCCCACTTAAGACCTTGTGTTAAGTTTAGCCATTCTACAGACGTCTATGCTACTATCCCTTATTTTTGTGCAGTTGTTGATGTGATGAGGGACATGGTGGTATCTAAAGTGTATGTGTACTGATGTTTTTCTCTTGGGTAGACGTATGCCTTCACAAGGTCAGTAGCATAGAAAAAGTTAATTGTCCATATCATGTGGAAAAGTTGCAGAAGATCAACAGAACTCTGTCCAAAAATGTATAAAAAAAATAATTAATTAATAAATAAATAATTAATAAAAAACATAAATAATTAATAAAAAAAGTCAAATTTCACTAAAAATAGTTTACCATCAAGATATACGTGCACTTTTTAAGACAACAATTCTTCTTTAAAGGGATACTTCAAGACCCCTTCAGTGATTTGAAGTAGTTATGGTGGAGTCTGGAGTCTATATGAGCCTCATTTTGCTATGAAACACTGCTCATAGAGAGTTTAACTCCTTTGCTGCCAAAAGTATAACTCCACCTCTGGCAGCATTATTGAGATATCATTAGTCAGCCCAGTACAAGAGTTCTCGGCTGGCAAATATTTCTATGCACAGATTTCCATTCATTGGCTTTGTGTAATTATCTGATGCTTTCAGCCAAAGAATGGTGATGGCATCGGCATCCCATTACCAGGGAATGGCATCATGCTACTCCTGAGATCACAACCACTACTGTGGGCTGTAGTGGTTACGATGCTTGGAGTGACCCTTTAATATTTGTGTTAGAAAGAAAAGATAAGGGAAAAGAATGTAATACAATCTGATTCATTTTTCTGAAAGCTATTAAAAACATATACTTTTTATTTTTATATATAAAAACACAAACATATATATATATATATATATATACACGCACAAACATAGGTAAAGCACAGACTATTTAAAAAAACACGATCATTTCGTAATATGTTGCTCATTAAAAAATCTCAGCTTCACACAATTGATTTAAAATGTTATTCTCACTGCTAAATATATGAGGAGTATTAGATCACTTGCATGTCATACATGATTAAGTAACCACATGATTGAATTGGGCTGTCCAAAACTTTTTTTTTTACTTCAAATAAGCATGTTTATTGGCTACCGGGAAACCCACATTTTTATATTTTACGTTTCCATATGTCAGCTAAGATCCTGGCACTCAACACTTTACGTGTGCATAGCTAGTTTTGACTTACAAATGTATCTAGATATTTTCAAAGCTGAGCTGCAATATCCATGTATGTGGTGACTTTTAAAACTATAAAACTATCAGCATAAATGTTTTACCATTAAATATCTCAATATGGCGTGGCTTAAAGTCCAAAATAATGTTTTGGTATCTTTCAATAAATGTTGGTTGTCATGTTCTTGGTAACCCCATAAATACAACAATACATCTATCCATGTGTATCTTTCCATCCCTATTTTGACATTAAAGTAATAGATGTAGCTCATTTATCAAATTATGCTCTCCAGTATACACCAGTGATCTATTGTAAACATCTTCACTTAAGAGGCAATCTTTTGAGATAGATGTTATTATTTACTGAAGTGCTTTGATGGTACCAGTAGCATGTGCTTTAATAAAGTTTTAATTACACCATCCCATTTAAAATGTAGTGTTATGTTTATACATCTCATGATACCCAGACTGCAAATGAGGCTGCTTCTGACTTATGAGAATATTCTTTCTCATCAAAGCGCTTTCATTGTTTTTAGTGGTAATTTTTAGAAACTCTTGAAAAGTGCTCCTTTTTTTGTGTTTTATGGGGAAGATAATGCAACTTCACACAATGGATTTGCATATTTCAGATATTATACTTCATCTCAGAATGCTCTGTTTTGTATGAATGGCAATCAACACAGTAAACAATCCAAATTAGCTCCGCACAGACAGATTTTAATGTTCCTTTGGCCAGAGGTAATATGATGGTCATTTTAATAGGGGAGGGGGTTACATGAGAGCGTTGTGTTCTGTGTTATTAGATTTCAGGGGAGATATTAAAATTCTGTTGTCATATGAAAGATTGCTTATTCTAGCTAGCAGTTTTATTGATATTGGAAATATGAGGTTTGCAACAGGATTTTGAAGTTATGTGTTTACCTATGATAACACGAGCTATGGTACTTTTACTATTATTATTACTAATATACAGTTAGCATCAATTGACAAACAAACAACAAACAAAGAATTTGGGACAAATTCAGGTGATTTCTAACAACATTTCTTGAAGCTGACGAATCAACAAAAGGAGGTAGAGAGAGTCTACAAATACTAGAAGAATTGCTGTCTCTCTTTTTCCTGTTATCCGAGGTACATAATAAAGACTATTATGTATTTATTTCTCCATTAATTTTACAGCAGAATAGGTTGTAAACAAGTGAATAGCAAAATGTGTACAGCATTTAAACAAAAGAAACATGGCATATTAAATCCTGGGGTGTACTGACAGCACAGACTTTGTAGAGAAAAAGAGGGAAAATTATGTGTGTGGCTTTAGTAACAAAGTAATTTAGGGTGAATGAAGAGTACAGCCCATCAAGTTCAACCTTGAAATCCATTAATTTATGCTGTTGATCCAAAAGTAGGCAAAAAAAAAACAATAATTGTAGCCACTGCTAAATATGTCATAAAAAAGGAAAAAAACTTTCTTGACGCCATAATGGCAATCAGATTTCTCTTAGGATCAACAACCTGTTCACATACATATTAATTATACACTGGTCAGCCACAACATTAAAACCACCTGCCTAATATTGTGTAGGCCCCCTTGAGCTGCCAAATCAGCTCTGATGTGTCGAGGCATGGACTCCATAAGACCTCTGAACGTTTCCTGTGTATCTGGCACAAAGACGTTAGCAGAAGATCCTTTAAGTCCTGCAAGTTGCAAGGACTTCCATGGGGTAGATTTGTTTTCCCAGCACATCCCACAGATGCTCAATTAGACTAAGATCTTTGTCACTTTCTTTGTCTTTGTCATTTTCCAAAAAACATTCCTGAACAATTTTTGCTGTGTGGCAGGGTCTGTTGTCCTGCTTAAATAGGCCACTGCAATCAGGGAGCACTATTGCCATGAAAGGGTGTACATGATCTGCAACAATCTCTGGGTAAATTGCATGTGTCAAAGTAACATCCACATGAATGTCAGGACCCAAGGTTTCTCAGGAAAACATTACCCAGAGCACAACACTGCCTCAGCCAGTCTGCCTTCTACCCATAGTACATCCTGCTGCCATGTCATCCCCAGGTAAATGACTCACACGCACCCGGCTATCCACCTGATCTGAAAGAACATATGATTCACCAGACCAGACAACCTTCTTCCATTGTTTCATGGTGGGTGGTGGGCATATGCAGGTTACTGTGATGCACTGTTTTTTTTCTGACACCTTTCAATCATGGCCAGCATTTGCAGAATTTGAGCTACAGTAGCTCCTCTGTATGGTCAGACCGACGAGATAGCCTTCCCTTCCCACTTGCATCAGTGAGTCTTGGGCATCCATGACCATGAAGCCTGTTTATTGGTTGTCCTTCTTTGCACCACTTTTGGTAGGTACTAAGCACTGCATATTGGGAACACCCCACAAGACTTGTCGATTTGGAGATGCTCCCGTCAGCCATCAATATTTGGTCCTTGTCAAAGTCACTCATCTTTTCGCTTTCCCATTTTCCTGCTTTAACACATGAAATTCATGAAACTGACTTTCAACTTGCTGCCTTGACAGTTGTCATTGACAGGTGCCACTGTAACATTATAATTAATGTTACTCATTTCACCTGTGGTTTTAGTATTGTGGCTGATCTGTGTATACTTTGCTAAAAAAAAATTCAGGCCTTTTTAAAAAAAACATCCATATAATTTGATAAGACAACCTCCTTAAGTACAACATTCCACAACTTTATTGTTCTAACTGTAAAGAACCCTTTTCTCTGCTGAAAGTGTAAACACGTTTCTTCCAGTCTCATTAGGTGACCTCTTGACTGTTCTATACGAGCATTGTGCTCACAAATTGAATCAAGTTTTCAGTGTTTATTTTTTTTAAAGGTTAAGATCTGCAACAAACGGCTCAGTCTGTGTGTATGGGTCAGTCTGTGTGTGTATGGGTCAGTCTCTCTTGAGCTTCAAGTGGGATACCTCTCATCTTGTGACCTCTCATCTTGTGACAAGTCTGTGTGTATGTGTGTGTGTGTATGGGTCCGTCTGTGTGTGTGGAGGGGGTCAGCCTCTCTTGAGCTTCAAGAGGGATACCTCTCATCTTGTGACCTCCACTGTACACGATGGATATGCAGCCTTCTCAACCACCACAGATCTGATTGTGCCACCCCCTCCCTGCAAGGTAAGATCAGGGAAAGGGGAATATTTTTTCAAACTATTATTAAAGTAAAAATTGTAAATCTCTTCCCTATCCGACTCTCTACAACCCTCCGAACACAGCCCTCACAGACATTGAACCCCTCACATACAGCACACTCCCACCAACACAGAGTACACCTTTGCGTACCCACACAGTGCACCCCTCACAAACTTTATCTCTTCACCCACATACACACTTCTTTCCCACATGCACACTTCTTCCCCACATACCTTCACCCACATACACACTTCTTCCATACATATATACATACATACATGCTTCACCCCATTACACACCGAATCTCATATATATATATACATTGTATGTGTATATATATATATATATATATATATATATATATATATGTATATATATATATATACATATTTATATAAATTAACTACAGCTCCTTGATAAGAACACAATGCAACCCCAATACACATACACTCACAATGCAGCACCTAGATGCACATGCACACATTTTACAGGCCCTTTCAGCACACACACACAATCTCAAAAGCTCCTGTACATGAGCATGTGCTCACACTACAGCCCCTAGTTACACATAGTACACCATAAACAGACTCATTTATACACACTCCACCACAGCCCCTTCTAAACTCCATTGAAAATTATCTTGCATCTCCTGAAAAGGTTTTCCATTTTCCTTGAAAAGATATCTTGCCTGTAATAAGGAAGGTGCAGCGGTGGAACTATAGAGCGTGCTGGGGCCCATCAAGTTACACAGGGGCCCATCAAGTGGCCCGTGCAATTAGGACCACCAGATGGACATGTGTTTTCAGGGGCCCAAAACTGTTTTTGCACCAGCGCCCACTCTACATTAGTTCTGCCACTATGCAGCAGCTTCCCTGGCACACAAGCTCGGCCCCTGCATGGAAGATCGCCTACCCGTACGCAAACACCGCCCCCCAATATCTGACTGAGACACACACATTTTCCTACACAGTCACAAATTTCTATTTTTCTTTTTATTTAAATCCACCCAGCCTCCCTACCTTTGAGAGAGCTGAGTGGATCTTTCTCTGGCCTCCAGTGTACCTTCTTTCAATCTCCCTGCAGTTTCTCTCTGCTCCCCTACACGCTCTCTGTAGTGATGCCCTGACACTATTGTGATCCTTTAAGGTCAAAGTAATCCAACTGGAAACATAGCTGACTTAGATAATTTCTCAAGTTTGGCTATTTTGACTTTAAATTTTAAATTCACTTTGGTTTCACTTTGTAGTTTCAGTTTAGTGAAAACCCCTTATCTCTTTGTTTGTTTGGTATGTGCGATATTTTCCTCCTTTGTATTTCCTGTTTATAAAGGAATGATTTTCAAACAGTTAAAATAAGAATTATCTCAACCCTACTTTTCTTCCAAATATATATTCACATAGAGAACTCTATAATAATGTTAGATTTTTATTTTAACTGATATGCCTTAGCATTCGGCAGAGAGGGTTGTTTTATTTATCTGGTTATTTGGTATGATACCAGTAGACTATTCAGGGTGTTTGCCATATTTATTATTGTAAACAGAAAATATGTAAATGCCAGAGTTAACCATTTTAATTCTGGAAAGAGATCTTATGTGGAGGGTTCTGCAGATAGATGCTAAGCTCCTTCTTCTATGGTAACCTCTTACCAGTTATTACAACGCATAACTCTTTTTTACAATGCTCTGCTTTCTCGGTTAGTACTTATAGATGAAAAATAGTGCTTAATCTAATCACTTAGCAAAACAGAGGATCTTTAACTGATCACATTAACTAATATTGTTTTTCTTTATTCTGTCACAGTCAGAAGGTAGAGCGGATATATTTACAGGCAATCGTTTACTAATACCATAGCAAGCCACAATAAATGGAAATAAATACGTAGGTAGACGCAGCGTATTTTAGAATTAACAAGAAGACTATTATTCTCTAGTGTGAACGATGTGTATTTGTACCATTCTTCATGCAAATTAACACTGGATCTTAGAATTAATTACTTCTTCACTATTGGCACATTAACACTTCAGGTATACGATGTGCTTACACATGCTGATGTGCATAGTAAAAGTTTACTACTCTTGTGTTACCTTTTTGCTAATGAGGTCATATAACAGCCAGGACCACGTGTACTTAGATGGGTTTCTTATAGAACTGTCACATCACTATAATGACAAAGAGGTTAGGGTCAGGTTATTTGTGGAATGCTTCTTACGGCCCCTTTGGACATCCCGGAGGAGGCTGCTTAACAGATTTCTACATCTTTGTATGTAGACGTGTGCTGTGTGTATGATTCGGCCTGTAAGAATGTATTTCCTATTACAGTAAAACTAGAATTATTTAGCTATTTAACACTTATACATCTCATAGTATATTTATGTTCTAAATTGTTTCAATTAGTGTTCATTTATTCTTTTTATTCATGTACACCTATTTTACAACACTTTGTTGTTTCTGTTAAAGCCATCATAACCTTTATGCATTTTATATATTTTGGCTGGAACATTCGCAAGTTCAAACGAGAATCACTCCAAAACGAAGCGGAAGGGTGGTGTTACCATATAAGCACATCAGCCTGATTATGGAGCCAGTACCTATACACAGGCTCCTTTAAATGTGAGTGTTCTGTCTGCTATATTACATACTGGATTGCACTTTTTTTTTTTTTTAATTCTTTATTTTTGCAGTTCATATATCAATCACAGGCTTACATATGGTATCCCAACAGCAATCCATATGCAGGTTTCAGGATATTAGTTACAGTGGGGATTAGATAAACAATGCACTTTTTTTTATAGATACATATGGTTTGACATCAGGTTGGATATAAACATGGCTTAGGAATAACTTGCTCATACTTGCAATATGACATGCTAAAATAATTATACATGTAACTTAGATAATAATAGGTTGAGCACTCTGTTACTCATAGAGAAAATTGCAGGTCTCTCGTGATACATAGGAGGGAAAAAAATATATAGAAACACTGAAGAACATTCTGCTTTATAACATTAGTATAGTAGCTCAGACATGTTAAGCTAGGCAATCGTAGGATTAATTTGGTCTCGTCTAAGGTGAATTATCCGTTGAGCAATAACAAAACAGTAGGTCAGATACTCTCGCTGTACACCCACTCATCATATAAAAGCACACCAGGCTATGCAAATTTAACTGTCCGCTATATCAACTAAGGATAGTTCTCATTGCAGGTTGGGTAGTCGAGTGAAGTAGGTACGGTAAACAAATAGAAATTAAAAAAGAAATTAAAACCCAGATAAAGACATACTACCCATATTTGTGATCTATGATCCACTATGCTGAACAGACTGAACTTAAAACACATGATGCGCTCTAGGAAAGACAGGTAGTATATGGGCTAGTAGATTAACGATAAAAGAGGCAAAAGCGAAAAGTTTAATGATACTGATAACTGGACAGCGTCCAGGTGAGTTCGGCAGGGGTTGGTCGGTGTCCTCCGGTGATAGTGGGCTTGCAGCGTGAATGACAGAGCTGCGGTAAGTTGTATTGCCGCTGTCAACCGATGCCCTTGTTATGGGTTGGCCTCGGGCATGGATGTGAGGCGAGACTTAGGGAGTCCATGCAGCCCCATGATCCCAGCTGGTTGTCATCTTGTAGGGGCCTGAGTGTGATTAGGTGGGTCCATAGCTGAGGTTGGTGCCGAATGGCTGTACCTTGCTTTGCCATGTGGGGTTCAGCTCCTTCCCAGCTCCTGCGTGGGTCTGAGTGGGGCCCTCGGCTCAGTTCATGGGCCGGGGCTAGGTTAGTAGGCCTTCTTCGTGCCTGCGGGCGGCGCCATAATACGTGTCGCTTCTGCCCGGATGGTTTGGGCACCTGGGTTGAGCCTCTGCCGGACCGCCGTGTGTTGCGGTAGCGGCGGGTTTGTTTGCGAGAGCGCCCTGCTCGGGTCGTTTTAGGTGCTGGGTGATGCCGCAGCTGCCTGGCCTTTTGCGATGGGTCGATGGATTGCGGTCGCTTCGAGGAAGCAGGAGGCCAGGTCGGGTTAGATTGGCCCAGTTTATGCATCAGCTTCCTCCAGAATGTTTCGAAGTGGAGGTTAAGTCATGCGAGGATATCAGGTTCGTCAATTGGGTCGTCTGCACGTGTCGGATCCGCCATTTTAGGTGGGCCTCTGTTTGTGAATGACGTTCCACTTCTCGGCATATCTGGGAAGGCCATCCCAGGGTGGACCGGGATAACCCCCGCCGGTCCGGGGGGGGTAACAGGGTTGTTTTGTGCGGTAAGCAGCTCCAGGACGCCTCCGGGTCAGGGGAGCGGCCGCCTCTCCCGCCCGGCGCACACTAGGCCGCGATGCCGTTTTCGGATCCATCAGGCTCCCAGTATGTAGCAGAGTGTCCCACTGTGTGCCCTTTGTCGTGGGCGACCATAGGGCGTTCAATACTGCCGGTTGTGTCGCTTGTGTGAGTTGTTTTCGCCTTTTTTGATGGAGATTGTGTCGGAGCTCATGTAAAACACGACTCTCCGCCATGATGGTCAGGCCCCGCCCCCTGGATTGCACTTTTAAGTAACATCTGCAATATTTCGTACCCTTTGTTTTTGTTCTTTTACATGTACTCCACACCAAACTTTTAACAAAGTAATGTGTGATAAGTTTTGGATTTGTTTTAGCGCTCCACTTATAGGTGTAGGTTTTTTCACTTACACCACCTTAAAATTTCTTATGATTGTTTTGTGGATAAGAGGATATTTCCACACAAGTGTATAGAGCTGCTTTCATTTTACTATATTCACGTCTTAGCACTTATTGTCACACATATCCCTCTGTTCAAGAGGGACACTTTGGATTGTCAAACCAGATATTGTTTTTGTAAAATAGATAAATACACAAATATTTTCTCTGAGCTGAACTGCGACTGTCAGGGTTATTCACTAAAGTCAGCATGAACCTGTACTGATTGTACTGAACCGGCTCCATACGGGGCCATTCAGACTGCAAATGGGCCTGAATTGGGACTGAATTTCAGCTGATCTCAGCACTGTCAGACAGCTGAAATCTAAATGCATGTGCTTAAAATCCGGATCCTGATTTAAAAAAAAAAAAAAAACAATTTGCCCCCTGGCAATACTAGCAGCCAGTTGGGAAATAGTTAAATACACCTTGGCAGTTCCAGGGTTACGTATATGGTGGCTCACCAGCATTTGCCCCTAGCACATTATTTATTTTTTTAACTTTTCTAATGTGATGGCTGGTTAGCAAACGCTGGTCAGACATCACATAATTAACCCTGCTGCCAAGGATTTTTTTTTTAACTATTTGTGCTGCCAGTGGGCAAATAGTTACTCAAAGGATCAATTCACTTGCAAAAAGAAAGTGAACACGAATTAGCAAATGTGCAACTTTAGTTAAACTAGTGCTTTGTTAACCTTCTGAATACTTTGTATAGGATTCGAATGCGAATTAATCATCTAAAGCAAGGGAGCTAAACAGCCACAGAAAGTCTAGGCTGGGAAATAAGGGAGGGCTTGCAAAGGCTTCAGACAAAAGATCTGCAGCTTTTGAAATCTGTTGTTAGCTATACCCCCAGTACAAAAGTGCATAATTAAATACATGGAGTTTTAATTTGGAATATTTACTAAACAGTGATTTTGTTAATGTTAATTAGGGCAGTGGAATGTCTCTTTAATCAGTTCCCATCGTTCATTTAATTATAGCCCCCACCTGCTTACAATGAATGGGAGCATGGGGGAGGTTCTGTACCAATGTGGAGGTCATAATCGACCTCCGTAGGATTATTTATTTTAACTATTTCATTCACTCATGCTGCGGAGGTACCCAGTTTGTACAATTTTAGTTTTTCCGATCTAATTTAGTCTGAATCAACATATCACTGAACATTGGAGGTACTGACCAAAATTTTGTTTAGAAGAACTGAAATTCTTTGTCCTGAATAAGTCTATTAATTTGTGTTTGACTCATTCAGTACAGTAAGTAAGCACATTGGTAGAACTAATAAAATTAGGGAGCCGGTGCAAGACATATAGAATTAATAGAAGACAAAAGACTAGAACTCCCAATTTGCTTTACCAGCTGGTGATCCACCATTTGCCCCACCTTGCAGGGTTGCATGTGTGCAGTGTTTGTTATTTATAATGCTGGCATTTGAATTAATTATGTTTGCATGTAGTTCTGGTGTTTGAATTGTGTTAGAATGCAGGAGAATATGTACAAACAGTATATACACACACAATGCCATAAATGCTGCTACAGTGAACTGGTAATGACAAAACCAAGTGACATGGCAAACTTGACAAAGACTTGATGTTGACAAAAGACATTACCAGGTAACTTGTAGTGACTATAATAATAGTTATTTCAAATATATGCAAGGCCACAGTGTTCGTTTATATATGACTGAAAGCTGGAGGTGGAGATTGCTTTCTAATGCCTGTTGGTCAAGCTTCGCTGCATATATTTGGCTTTGTTTTACAGAACACTTAAACAGAACCTTATCTTAACTATAGAACCCACTTTCATAAGTAGTTGTCTGCATTACAGCCACTATAAAGTTTGTTTTGCTCCAAGATCTATCACCCTTAAAAGTACACGGAATGCTAAAACAGGACTTAAATGTGCTATGAGAATATCTTTCACTGATGTGTTACTCTAGTAAATCTTACCAACATCGGAAGCTGCTGAATATCTTGTGCCTAGAGGCACTCAAAAAAATCTCTTCCTGTCTCTGTGCAATATGCTGTCAGCCTAATCTGCAGGTTCGGGAAAGCCATAATAATAATTGAGGCTAAAGAGTCACTTGTAAAGAGAAATCAAAATGGTGATACAGTGCTTTATACAACGTATTTGACAAAAGTGTAACAGCATAGACATGTATCACTTGCTGAAATTTAATATGTAAGCACAAATTACTTGTACTTGTATCCTCGGTTTGCGTGTGCATAGCATAATATGTGCAGAATCAAATGTAAATGTAAAGATAGCTTGAACTGAATTCCATTTTCTCAGTATGGGCAGGGTTATTAGGTTGTAATTCTAATATTGCTCCCGTAGCCATTTATCAATCTATCCCAGTTTGGTTCATTCACTCCACCCATCAGTAAGTTCACAATTGTGTTAACGTCACTCTCCCTTGCTATTGTAATTGGCTCTTCTTATAATTCGTACTAACATTGTAGCTCACAGATTTTTTTATCATTGCAACATTGTGATTATGTTTTGACACATCTTCTAAGAATGCCACTTGGTGTCTGTGATGCATTCAGTGTTAATTTTGTCGACTAACAATTTTAGTCAAATTTTAGTCGACTAACATTTTTGAGATTTTGTCAACTAATACTAGACTAAAACGAAAACAATTCAAATTACTAATATCCACATAAAACTAAAATGGATTTGTAGTCAAAAGACTGTGACTAAAACTAAATTTAATTTTGCCACCAAAATTAACACTGCACAGAGGGGCTGTGGAAGGGTCAAAAGCAGGACTTGGGAGAGAGACAACTAGATGGTCTGGGATGGCACAAAGAGACACAAAGGGGCTGGAGGAGGGACAAAAGAGACAGGTAGAGGCTTTAACTAAACCCATTCGATTTTAGTTATGTCGATTAAAATCTACTGGAGATTTAGTTGACTAAAACCTACTGCAGATTTTGTTGACTAAAACCTACTGCAGATTTTGTTGACTATAACTTGACTAAAATTAAAACAATTGAGATGACTAAAATACGACTAAAACTAAAATGACTTTTTAGTCAAAAGACTATGGCTAAAACTAAATTGAAATTTGCTGCCAAAATTAACACTGGTGCATTTCAGTGAAGTTCACACCCCAACTGCTCATCCCTTGTTTACTAATATTAATCAAGTAAGGAGCACAACCATAGATATGTGCATGCAAAAAAAATTCTTTATTCAAGGGGTTCACAATAATTGAATATCTCATTCAGTATAAAATAGTAGTCATATAATGTTGCAAAGCAACAGCCAGAAATACGTAATACACACCAAATACGTAATGCATGAATAGCTGAATATCGGTATCATAAGTAACAAAGTGAGATACAAATACAAAACAACCCCAAAATAACTAAATATACAAAAAAAACGCAAAAGCATACCAGACCTAGTGAGAAGCAGGGACAGTCAATCAATAAGCACCCAGTACCATGTTCCCAGCTCCATTTGGAGTTAGTCTGCATTAATCATTGGAGTGTGCCTACCTTGCTTTACTTTTAGCATCCCTTGTTTACTGTCTGACAATTGTTTTTCCTTTTACAGTATTGGCCTCTCCTTCACTACTATTTAACTTACTAGCAAACATAGGTCATAGCCTGACAAGTTTATGATTTTTCTTGTATAGCAGTGTATAGTGTAGTTCGTCTCACTCCACTGACCTAGCTGCACTTGCATTGCAAATTCCTATCAAAGATGGCAGCTAGGCTTATTTAGTTTCAGGGAACGATCAGCACAAAGGTTTCTAAAAGAAAACAAGTCAATAAATTCCCGTGGCGTTTTGCCATGGGAAAGCATTGAATTGGCTGAGATCATCAAGATTGATAATCTCAGCCAGGGAGCTAGAGCCATGTGTGGCATGGGAGGAAATGTGAGTACAATCCCCTTTTAAGTGCAATTGGAGCAGGGCCGGAGTGTCCTAAACAGTCATACTCGGACTACAGTGTAAGGAATACATATTAGTATTACTGATACTATAGTGTTCCTTTAAGAAAACACTTAGGTCTTAATGTTATGATATATAACTTTTTTCTTGTATATCTGAATCATATGGAGTTGTGTTTATTCACAAATTAGGTCTTTCATTTAATGAAGCGGTTTGTTTAGATGACTCATGGTTTTAATGTTGATGCACTAATCACAAATTGTCTCTATCCAAAAAATGTCCAGATGTGCATTTCTTTTCCATCCTAATCACATTTCACTGCCAAATTCTACAGCATGTTAAAGAACAATGTACTGTTTGGTTAGGTCTTTTTAATATGGGTTCATTATGCATTATCTAACAGAACTTTATAGCAGAGCCCAAAATAATTAAAACTTTGAGATTGCACATTATTTATTTGCAGCCCTTTGCTAACTAGCCTCAATATTATGATTATTATATTTTATTTAACATATTTTTATCATTTATATTGGAGAGTGTCATATCATGTGGAGTTTGGAGAGAATTCAAAAATGTGGTATGGTTATTAGAAATTTAACACAGCATGAAGCTGATTGTATATTTGCTGTTACCCTTTCATAAATTAAAAAGAAACTTTATTAGAGAAACAGTGTTCTATTCTCTGTAAACGCCTGAGCAAAATTGTTTACTTCCAGTTAGATCTCTAACAAATGTAAAAAAAAAACATACCATTGGGGTTTTTGTTTCTCCCTTTTGTAAAACACACTCATTGTCTGTATTGCACTCAAACCTCTAGTAGAAGCCAGTCAATACAATTAGTAGTCTATATATATTCAAGTGAGGTTGCTTCTTATACAAAGGCCAAAAAGTGCAACCGTTAAGGTCATGTTAGAGCAGGAACAGTCGATACATGGGTAGCTGTTTACAGGCTCGAGCAGCTAAACATGTCTGTGATATAGCAAACGATAAGTTCAGTCCAGTGTTTAAGGGAAGGTAGCAATAGTTGAAGAGCTACGAAGATGCCAAAAAGAAAGATAAACAGCAATTTAAGTTGATTGTTCAATAAAAAGGTTAGGTTTAGATGCAATAATAGTAGACTTAAATATATACTTAAGTTAAGTCTTCTATAAAAAGCTCTAAAACCGGTAAATACTAATTGGGAAATGTGTAGGACCTGCAGAGTGTACTTTGGAGATTATCTTCACTATTGTAAAGCTATGTAATTAATATTCAGTTTTATTCATACTGGATTCTGCCTAAGTTTTATTTTTGTATAGTAACTGGAGATATGGTGGTTCAACAGAAGAACTAAAGAACATTGGTGTGTGTGTGTGTGGGGAGGGGGGGGTACCTTAAAGCTGCATATCTTAGTATAATCCTGTGAATGAGTGTGTATTGCGGATGTTTAAATCTATGTAAGCAATATTACATTAGTATAATTGTTTCTTTCTTGTTAGAATAAGCAATGTTCCCATTCACATAAGCACCGGCACTGCCTGAACAGTGATTTGGATTTTAATAGGGAAGGTTTGATGTCCAACAGGGTACCAATTGTATTCAATTGGTTGAATTGTGATGGTGCACCCATGCCAAGCAACTGGATCTTTACACACATGTTGGTGAAAAGTAAATTTTTGTTAGAATATTGCTTCTTTTTTAGGAGTGTGGTTTCTATTTTCTGAGTGTAGTGATTTTTGATGGTATGAAAATATCACTTGCTAAAATAAAGGTTTTAAAATGGCACAGGTCATGACAAAGATGTTACAGTGATGTCCAACACATTGTAGAGAAAATCCTGTATTAATGGGAAGAACACATGGAAAAGTGTCATCAACTGACCAATATAGGTAATTTATATGTATTAAAGGGCAGATAAGATGTGAATGTTTGTGTAGGAATAAGGGAACATCGCCTGCAAACCCATGTTGGCAGTACGGGACCAAATAATCCTGCACATTTTAATGACATTATTAAATATGTTTAATCCCACTGAGCTTGTTGATTAAGATATCACCTTTGCAGATCCTGAAAATCTCAGTTTATAATTTCAAGACTTTCACTTTGAACCACCTCTCTATATTCAGTTCAATGTGATCATCTCATAGAAAAGAGAGACATAGTGTAATAGCATACATACAATGGAAACGTTTTTTTTTTTTCAAACCTTCGGCATGCTAGCCAGTCACTTACCCAATGCATTTCATGCAGTATTGCATCGAGGGCACTGTGATATTTGCAGAGGTTGTGATTCAAGAGTATACATTTGAAAGGAGCAGCAAATTTAGGAAACCTAATACTGTGTGTTACTGTACATTTCTTTTTATATATTTTGTAAAGTTACCTTTTCTGATAATGACTCCTGCTTTTGTGTGGTGTCAAGGAGAAATATCCAATCAGTATCCAGAGGGCTGTAAGTGACAGCTCAAGATGGTCTATTAGGCATATTCCCATTAGTCTAATTATATTCATAAATAGCATCCATGTGGGTCTGGATACATTTTTTTAAACCGACTTCTCTTTCAAATTTGATTCATAAGTTGGAACCTTGCAAACAGTTATCTACATGAATATTTAGAATTTGAAGATACTTATATCTATATATTTTTTTAAATTTGATTTAGAATATTAGCTTTAACTGATAAAGATAGAATGAAGAATTCATTATTTTATAATATGCATTTTAAGCGAGTTTCACATAACATTCATTTTTAGTCATTGCAGGTATCAGCACTATTGTGAATGAAATAATATATTGCTGGAGTGCTGGGTACTGGATAATGTACTTTGAACTGATTTAGTATTTGTCATGTCAGAATTGCTTTATCCTAGTTCAAGGCACTTATATGCTAAATACTGTCTACTAAATGCTTGTAATTATTATCATGCCTTGGGGCGATTACTGTCATCTTACAGCTGCATCTGAGTGAGGGCACTGTTAGCCCTTTATTAATGTTTCTGAAGTCCAAATCCTGCAGACCTTTGGACATCTGCCTTTAGGGTCAATTCTCAATGTTTTTGAAAGATAATAATAAAATGAATGTGCATGGTTATTTGTAGTTTCTTCATTTAACTGACTTCTTCTTATAAAGCTGCTTGTGATAGTGTTATATAAACGCTGATCAGATACTTACACATGATTTACAAAGTAATTGAGGGATGTTTACATGGTAAATTGTATTTCTACCGATGACCTGCAGTTAGGAGAAAGTACAATCCCAAACTATTAAGAATGACTTTAATGCCTCATGGCAAAATCTACTTTCCTCTAATATTCCAATGTCTCTCATGCAGGAAAAATCACTAAGGTGGAAAATCTGGAATTTTGGAGAATTGCTTTTTTTTCAATGTCAAAATATCCAATGATTGGAGGAATTCTCCAAACCTTTAAATTTCCTAGTCAATTCCTAGCTTTTCCTGGCTATTCCTGAGCTTCTTCAATTCCCAGAGATTACTGCATTATCCAATCACTTTTCAGATAAATGACTATACTATAGCTCTTTGGTTGAAACGTTGGTTCCAGACAATTTAGACCCCATCATGCAGAAAGGAGGAAACACAAAAAATATTATTGGACCATAGTAAAAAATACCTTCAGAAAGGTTCTAAAATCTATCTATTTCCATCCATGAATAAATGATAAAACATTTTTTTAAATAAATATAAATTATGTTTCATCATGAATAAAACTGCTGCCATGTGATGAACTATATGTTGGGCTGAATATGAGGTCACACAGGAAGATGCAAAGGAAATAAAAATTAAGGGGATTTATATCTATTGTGAAACCTTGAAAGGGTATACTTTATATTTTTGAATTATTTTATTTTGTTTCCATTTTTGAATTAGTTAAATAGATCAAAAGTAATGGTATAAAAGAACAGAGCATGGCTTATTTTCTTTGTATTATGGTCCAATATGTCTAAAATATTATTGGGAAGAAAAATAGCCAATTTAACTAATGTGATTTCCATGGAGGAATGTTGTATTTTATACAGAGGTTTGATGAAGCTGATGCAACATTGTAGATAATGAGATGAAGGCATAAAGATTTTTTGTATAGGCACATCACATAATAAACATTGGATGGTATAATAATGTTCACCAGTAATTTCAGTCATATCTCACACATGTGAAAGCACATTTTAATGTACTTGCCCAATTAAAATTGTTTGAATGATATCGGGATCAAATAGAACCATGGTTTATATACATGAAAACCTTGATATTCTACTGCAGCTGCTTTATTTTTGTCCTAATGTATCATATGCATTTACAAGAACATTCCATACAACATAACCATTAAAGCCCCCTGGTGCCAGCCCAGGATGAGTAGTCAATACATTTTAGTATAGTTTGTTAACTTACGTGTCGCCCAGGTGCCAGTACCTTGGTGTTCTCTTGCAGGAGCCAAATATCTCTGCAGAATAAAGCATGACCGATCCAGAATTACACTCATTGTTTGAGATTGCTCAGCTGACAAACTCATCCAGTGAACTCAGTCTTGTATGGTCCTGCTTAGCTATGTAGAAATAACCAGAATCTCTGGCATCAGAAGGCTGGAACCAGAAGATACCACCGTGGGCACCTGGCAGGATTCAGTTAACTTATCAAGCTGTAGTAAAATGGAATGGCAATTTAAAGACACTCCTGGCACTATAACACTAAAGTGGGTTGTAGTGGTAATGGGCTTTTGTGTGTTGCTTTAATGTGTTCTGACTGTGTTCACTCTTATCAACTATTATCTATAATAAAATTCCATATACCTCTGCCTATGGTGCTAATTTAAAATAGAAACATTTGTATTAAACAGTGTATCAACCCAAACCACACTGTATTGTTTGTTACAAATAAGCTGACCTTTAACTTTCAATTTGGTCTATTCAATGACCACCATGGTTACATTGTTGAGAAGCAATGCTATAATATTTAGTTCAAGGAAATTGTATTTACTTTGGACTTTTTTTATTTGATGTTTTCCCTCTTTGTTCGTTTGATCGTTGCTCATGACTTTAAGGCTATACTTGAAATCTTCACACCTTGGGCTCGAGGGATATCTTGCACTTTAATTTTTTTTTTTGCATACTTCATGAGGTTAAAAACACAAAAATCAATGCTGCTAAAGTATCTGCAGCCCAAAATGAAAACATTTTGAGTTTCTTTGTAGACAATAACTGCCAAGAGACCATTTTTGTATACATGAAAGAGTAGTAATATCACAATTTAAACGCAATGGCCTCAATGAGTTCCAATAGGTTTTGAAGTGAGGTGTTAAGGTTTAGAAAAGATAAGCTATAAATCCCTAACTGCCTAAGGGCTAGAGTCTATTAACTGTGATAAATTCATCAATCGTTTAATCTTTAAATTCCCCAATGGACTATTGTGTAAAATTTCAAGAAAAAAACACAGTTGTAATAGAACCCAAGTGGAGTGTTTAATATTTACTAAAAATGCTGTAGTATTCATGTTCTAAACTTTATTTTGTTCTGTATTAGGTACTTCATCAATCCCAGCAAGACAAGATTTGCTTACTTACGATATATAAAATACTTTCTCCTCCAAGGGCAGTTTTTTTTTTAAACCCATATATTGCCAGAGTTCCATACGATGCCATATGCTGACCTAGTATAAACTGATTCATTGCGTACATTACTAGCTTTAACCAGTTGTGTTATTTAGGAAAAGTACCAGAGATATTTGGACCTTTAAGACCTAAGTAGCCTTTGTCTATGGATAACACATTGTAATTTTGAGGTTAGAAGATTTTTTTATCAATGATCTGTATTATAATCATTATTAAAAAAAATGTACCACTTTATAGGGTTAATCGTATAAACTAGGATTTGAGGAGAATTGGCAAAGGTAGTGCACATTCTAGTTTAAAATTGCAATTTTGGAATATAACTATATTTCCATCTCATTTGCCTACAATTTTAGTAAATAACCTATCTGATCATTTTGGAAGAGAATCAAGGAGTGAGGACCGGGTGGTGAGTTGGCATCCTCTGGGTAATCAACTGCCATATACTCACCTTCCTACAACTACCAGCCCGCATGGGCTGAGGGCCATAAGGGGCATAGCCCCCGAACATCGTCCACGTGGACGGAAGACGGATCACGGCTATCAGCGGCACACCATCCAGGCCTTCTGTCTTTCCCCAATGTAGATAGACTTGGACTTCTACTCCGGAGTCTGTGGCACAGAAATGCAGGTCTATGATCCAGCCTGGGGCAGTATGGATGCCCCGCATTGTCTCCGGTGCATCATTAGCACCTGAACCCTCCACTTGATAAACATCCCCAAAGTGGGAGTGGGTTAAACGGACTAGTATTATTGATCAGCATAGCCATATATTAGTCTGACAGCTGAGTTTCATAGGTTACCTGCCATAACCGCTTGTCTCATTATGTTGAACGTATTTTAAGTAGGGAGCTGCTCTGGCCTGCCTATAATATTGGTTGACTCCAAGCTGTACATCTACATTTTACTTGTGTTTTGTTTAGTATCTTCTAGGTCAGTGGTTTACTTATTACTATCTGCTTGCACAGTTTTACTCATGTGCCACCACCTGTAAATTTAGTCAGTATGTTTGTAATGCCAGCCTGTCTTTACACTGTTATTATCTTTCATGTAGGCACTATGCTATCTTGCTCAATACGAAACTAAGTATATGTATGCTCCTGGCTTACTTACTATGGGCTTCGTGGCTACTTTTTGGTTAATACAATACTTTTACTTAAAGGGACTCTCCAGTGCCAGGAAAACAATCCATTTTCCTGGCACTGCAGGTCCCCTTTCCCTCCCACCACCCATCCTCAGTTGCTGAAAGGGTGAAAACCCCTTCAGTGACTTACCTGGGACCCCCGCCGATGTCCCTCAGCAGTGGTTTCGGGTTACCGCCGCTCCTCCTCTTCATTACGTCAGCCGGCAGGGGAGACTGATCCCGCCCGCCGGTTGAGGAAACCTAATGCTCATGCGCGGCAATACCGCGCATGCACATTAGAGCTCTCCATAGGAAAGCATTGAAAATGCTTTTCAATGCTTTCCTATGGGGAATTGAGCGACGCTGGAGGTCCTCACACAGCGTAAGGGACGCTTTAGTGACGCTCTAGCACAGAAAACCTGTGCTAGGAAGCAGGAAGTGCTCTCTAGTGGCTGTCTAGTAGACAGCACTAGAGAAGGAGTTAGCCCTGCAATGTAATTATTGCAGTTTATGAAAACTGCAATAATTACAGTTGCAGGGTTAAGGGTAGTGGGAGTTGGCACCCAGACCACTACAATGGGCAGAGGTGGTCTGGGTGCCTGGAGTGTCCCTTTAATGGTTGATGACATTGTGCAAATGTGAAATGCATGTTCCTTCATTATTTAACCTAAAACGAGGATAGAAACTTTCTTGTGACTATTACTGCTTTGCATTACACAATTACTAAGTGTTGTACCTGCTGTCTAACCATGTTGTACCATACTCTTTTTCTGCAAAAGCCACTATGTCAAAAATGATTGCCTGTTATGCTTATGCCTCAATATAAATAAAGATTGACAACAAAAAAACAAAAAAACATATATGCATAACGGAGAGAAGGTCTTGGAAAATGGCAGCCATTTAATGAAAGTTTTTCGCAGAGTAAAAAAAATGTCATTTTGCCCATATGTACCTATGAATAGGCTCTTGTGCTCCCTTTAAAAAAAAAAATGCTCTGCTTATTAAACAACAGTCCTGGAACACTTCACTTAGAAACACAGTGTACCCATTCACATGCAAAAGAGAAAGGCTTGTGTTTTAAAATAATAATATTACCAAACGTCAAATACATTTCAGTTATTTTTAAGTTATTTTATTTAAAAAAAACAAAACAACAACAACAAAACTTAAAGAGGACCTTGAGTGTATTACCTGTGTTAAAGCAAGGGTTAGCAAATAATAAATATGCTTGAGATGTCATCAAAACTGAGGTTTATGCACAAAAGCAGGAATTCTGTTATATTGCAATATTTTAGAAAAATATTTGGGGGGGGAAATTCATCTAGGACTCTCTGCTGTACAAGGAATATTTTCCCCCAAGTAAGTGGGTTAATCTGCACACCAGTCAAGCCATAAACCAGCATTTGGGCTTATGAACTTTTATTGGACTGTGTATGGCCCTTTAAGACTTTGACTTTGGTGAACAATGTCCATTTAAGACAATGGCCTCTGGAAGATATTGCCTGTTTAAGACTATTTTAGCAGATTGGATTTTAAAAGACTTGCTGCCCCGTTAAATTGTATTGGAGCAGTTCTGCAGCTTTAATTTGGCACTTCGGATGCAACCGAAGTGCCGAAGTAGTCGAAGTGGCCGCCATTCGACAAATGAACACGTGGCGGCGGACATCTTTGTTCATTCGAACGAGGTCAGCGGTATGTGTAGCCAAATCCATGGAACTGAAATCGGCTACACATTTCATCGAACACTGCTGACCCTTACCTTCTCCTACACTCCGTTTTCAGCTGCAGAGACTAAGTCCCATTCGGCAGTTTGAACTCACTGCTGTACTAAGCTAAATGCATGAACGGCCCCATTTTACACAGTAATTTTTCTGTGTAAAATCGACCAACCGCACAGCCCAAATCTATGGAACTGTTTTGGGCAGGAAAATGTCGGTCATAAAGGACTCCCAGCTAACTTTTTTATCTACTGGATGGATTTGTCTGAGTGTTTATGTTTAAAGTATGCTGATTCTGAATATGTAATTATTTATCTTTATGAAGATTGGACGTATATTTTTTAAGTTATAGTACATGTATAAAAACTGTATTTTTCCTGCTTGTGATAATTATGTTAACCCATTGTGTACCATAATTATATCACAGACAGAGGGGAGGATTTTGTGTATAATTGCTGGGAGTGTTTTCTGTAATGTACGTGTGTTATTGGTTGTTCTGTAAAACCCTCTGGGTGGTCCTGTGTAGGGAAAACCTGCATAAAAGAAGGCCCTTTGGTCCAAGTAAAACAGATCTTCTTGACCCTCAATACGTAGCCTTGTCTCATTATTGGAGGGAACTGCTATATCACACTGGGGATTGCTATGATCTGCATACTCCCTTGAGCTTTAATCACTTAGCTCTTTTAAGAGCTTGTTCCTGATACGCTCTCCTGGAGGAAAGACTTCAGGTCTTTCCCCACACGGTCCTGGAGGACAGAAGCTGATCCAGGGTGGACGGAAGACGGCGAGACTCCAGTTAAGCTATGGCAGTTGTGGAGTCTGCGGTGGTTGTGGTGTCCGGTGCATTGCTAGTGGTCCTCGGCACAAGCTAGGAAGCATCCATTAATGGAAGGTTCCGTTACAGCTCTGTCCTTGGTCCTTGGTCCTTGGTCCTCTTTTGGATTCCACTACCACCTGTATGCTGTTGACACCCAATATATCTCTCCTCCCCGGACCTCTCCCCTGCCCTCCTGCAACATGTCACTGCTTGCCTTTCTTCCATCTCTGACTGGATGTTCTCCTGCTTTCTGAAACTCAATCTCTCTAAAACTAAACCCCTTGTCTTTCCTCCTCCTAATACTGATCCTCCTCTCTCGCTCTCCCTTCATGTCAGTGGTATCCACATAAGTCCATCCTTGCAAGCACGCTGTCTTGGCATCATGGCCTCACCTTTGAACCTTATATCCAGTTTGTTGCCAAATCCTGTAAATTCCAACTTAAAAACATAGCCCGCATCCGCCCCTTTCTTACAAAAGATGCTACCAAGGAGCTTGTCCATGCTCTAGTAATTTCCCACATGGATTATTGGAACCCTCTCCTGATTGGTCTTCCCAAAAGCCGCATTGCCCCGCTACAGTCTGTAATGAATGCCACCGCCAGACTGATTTTCCTCTCTAGTCGATCCTCTCACACCTCACCCCTCTGTCAGTCCTTACATTGGCTTCCTGTATCCTATAGGAGTCAATTCAAAGTGCTAACCCATACATATAAAGTACTGAACAATTCTAGCCCTTCTTATATCTCTTCACAGATCCATAGCTATGCCCCTCCTCGTTCCCTCCGCTCTGCCCGTAACCATCTCCTGTCAGGGTATTTATATCGGCAGACATTTTGTGCTATGATAGAAATTAAAGTGTATATTGCCTTAATCATTCTGAACAGAGCAGACTCCATTTTGTTATCTTCAAGCTAACAAAAGACACAAGATTTGTATCCCTTCTGTAAAACTAACCACTTTGCCAGAAGCTAAGGAATGCTTAGTATATACAAACCAAATTGATAAGAGATGAGAAAGGGGGATCGACAGACTGTCTAAATGCTAATGGAATATAATCAATTCTAAACCCAGACATTTGTGACAGAGAAGATTAAATAATTTAATTTTTCTTTTGATATTATATAACGTCCCATTGTAAGTTTAGGGGTCATACTTAGTTTAAAAACTGTCATATTAGAAATTACAGCCGGAATTGGAGACACATAGTCTGAAGAAAGCCTAAAAAAAAACTCTTTGAACTGACAGAAAACTTAAGTTATAGACAACCATAAAGATAAGGTAAATGACGTCAAAATAGCCACCAGGAAAAGTTAACTCTTTCCTGGATAGGAATGTTTAGTGGGACGCGACTGCCCTCTATAGACCAAATACTTAAATTGCTATCTGGAAGGTAACCACACCTCCAGTTATCTATTGGTCTATCACCTAGTGAATTTTTCCCTTTAAAAGTTAAGACAAAGGGAAGGAAAGCAAGGAGAGGAATGCAAAGGAAGCAAAGAAGCAAGAGGTGAGCAGTCGGGGGCAATGCAGACAGATATCCACTCCAGGGCACTCAGAATTTCTTACACACCAATCACACATCCATTCAGTTCCTGAGACTACCTACTCATCAGATGAGAATGTCTACTCAACTGGTAATTATACTGGTTTCATTTAATTAATCTACATTAATTAAAATTTTCTAATAGCATGATATATGACTGGATAAATCACGATCAGATTTCGATATTTAGAAATCTTAGTTACTAAAGAATATATAATTAAGCATTCTACTCTGCAGATAGAAAAGAATAATTATGTATTTATGTGATTTATCACATGTTAGCATATCGTGATACTTATCCAGGTGTATTGATTTGCTCTAAAATAAGATAAAATATCTGTTTAGGCAAGTTAAAATTCTGGTTATAGAACATGGTAGATTACTCTTATTCGATGGTTCCAGGAAATGACTAATGAGATGGTTTAAATGTTATTTTTTTTAAATTACATGAGAATAGATCTTAATTACCTAGGAGGTCTAACCAGCATTGAAAGGGTTATTCTAACTGTCAGCCAAAGTGTTATGGCCTTAAGCTGCAAGCTCTGTGTCTGTGTGTAAGTTCCACTTTCGTTTCTATGTGAAGTCCTATCATAAATGATTGTCTTGACAATTAAGACTGTGTTAGCCATTGGGAGATGTTTTTACATTACCATATTGTATTGCATATTATGTTATACTGAATATTTATTGATTATTATCACGCATGTTACATATTATTATTATTTAAATTTTTATAACAAATTGTGATTTTTTATTTATATGGAATACATTTCACTTACACGATAACGATCTTTGGGATCTGAGAATTGAAATAGTGGGCAATTCTCAACTGTTTACTATTATTATCCCATAAATATCCCCACACTCCTGACTGCTGCTCGCACCCATACGGCCAACTTGCGCTTGCAGGACTTATCGCGGGGGGCTCCCTTCCTATGGAATAGCCTGCCTACCCCAATCAGACTCTCCCCTAGTCTTCAATCCTTTAAGAAGTGCCTTAAAACCAATCTCTTTAGGAAAGCTTATGGCCTCCCTGAGTAAACTCTACCTTACCTGCCTCTTGCTCTCTCCTATAGGGCAGCACTTTTCTCTCTCCTCCAGCTCTGCTTCAATCCCACCTTATTTGATTAATATTTCCTGTCCTAATGTGTTTTATACCCCACTTCCTATATACTGTAAGCTCGTTTGAGCAGGGTCCTCTTCAACCTATTGTTCCTGTAAGTTTTCTTGTAAATCCTGCCACTTCCATCTCGAAAACATAGCTCGCATACGCCCCTATTTAAGGTGCTGATCCGTGCCATTGTTCCTTCTTGCATTTACCACTGCAATCTCCTTCTCAGTGGTCTTACGTGTTCCCAGATTGCACCGCTGCAATCTATAATGAATTCGGTGGGGAGGCTAATTTTCCTGTCCGCCCGCACCTCCCTCGCCTCTCCCCTCTGTCAGTCCCTAAATTGGCTTCCAGTTAGATATAGGGCTCAATTTAAGATTTTAGTGCTTGCTTACAAGTCCCTACATAATGCTGCTCCAACCTACCTATCCTCCTTAATACACAAGTATGTCCCGTTGAGACCCCTGCGCTCTGCCAAAGAGCTATGTCTATCCTCTGCCCATACTCCCACATCTGATACTCGCCTCCAAGACTTCTCCAGGGCTGCACCTTTTCTGTGGAACTCCTTTCCCTTCTCCATTTCACCCAGTCTCCAATCCTTCAACATATCTTTGAAAACAAACTTCTTCAAGAAAGCATATCATTTAAACTGTTAGCAGGTTTTCATTTCCTCTCTCCCCCCATGACTCCTCTCCTGCAACTGTCAAAAATAACCTAAGTTCTCAGTGAATATTTTTCTATCAACCTATTTAATTACCCCTACTTATACCCTTTGTGTCACTACGCCCCACTACGTCTAGCATGTAAGCTCATTGAGCAGGGCTCTCAACCCCTCTGTTCCCGTGCATCCATTTGTCTGGTTACAATTACATGTCTGTTAGTCCACCCATTGTACAGCGCTCTGAAATTTGCTGGCACTATATACTATATAAATAATAAAATAATAATACAATATATATGTAGTGAAGTTGGAAGCATAGGTGATTTGGAAAATTAATTGGTAGTTCAACAATTTGGGCTGCATATTTTTAAAGAAAAACTATCACTTCTATAGACATTACACTACTGAACAAAACATTAACAATCACCTATGAAAATGTGATGCTCTGTCTTCTTTCCAATGTCTATTGAACATTTACCAAGAGACATCATAATCCAATGCTGTCCAGGCACAACCAGGGCACACAATGGAAATAAGGAGGAGAGAAGAAAAATATTTTTGTTTCTCTTCTTCATCTATGTTTAATGGCAGAAATTGTTAATATTTATAACAATGATTTACAGGGAGTCAAGTCGGAGGCAACCACTTCCAGGATAGATGTGACGTTCTACATTTCATAAAAATGTTAAAACCTTACAAGAAACTAAGAATATAACTTCTAGATATGTCTTTCAAAACAATATAAAACCTGTTACGACACTTTATATGACTTGCAACTTGTAATCTGAATTTTGCAATTTGCTTTTCTATTCACCACAATATTTGGGCTGGAAAAAAGGCTCTACCTTAGAAATAGATTTTTCTTTAATTCCCACAATTCCCTGCTCAGTGATTAAAACCAGTGGACATTACAAAGTCAGACCTGAATGTGACCTTGTGACTCTGTCCAACATTACCGGTCAATCTTTATTATTTGACACTCAAATCCAATGCCATGTGATTTGTATGCATGCAACCCCATGTTTTCATGAAAACTTTATTAAATCTACAAAAAGGATCTTTCGCATGACTATTACAAAGCTAATAATAATTAGTGGTGAGAATGATGTTATTGACGCTATAGGTGCTATTTTATGGAGACAATCCCTTTGAAACTGATTTGTCTTTTGTATAATCAAGCATGAACTTTTCGTGACCTACCATCCCTCAAAAAGATTGCTGTTTTGCTTACATGTGTGCATGTGTAGTTTAATGTTATTAAAAGGGCACTCCAGGCCTCTAGAGCACTTTAGCTTGCTGAAATAATTTATGTGGGAAGAGTGCATCATGTTTTCTACAAAAAGTGCAAATTTCAATAAAAATAGGCACTTTTAAAAATGAACCACGTTACACCCCACTGACGGTCAATCAGAAAATCAGTCCTGATTCTACCTGGTTGCTTAGTTCAGTGGAGTTAGTAATTTGAGGGTTAGTCCCACCTCTAGTGGCTGTCTACCAGACAGCTGCTAAAAGGACTTCCTGTCGTCTAACTGATGCTGGACATCCTCATGCTTTGCTTTGCATAAGGATGTGCAGCATCATATAAAACCCCTAAGAAAAGCATTATTCCTTTTTCTAAAAACACCTTACCACTGAGGAATCCCTAAATCCTGGACTGTTAGGGGGTACTTGAGGACTGGGTTGGAAACCATTGTTCTAGAGCACCTGCCTTGTAAATACATATCATTAAGCTGCATTGGGAAGTCTGTGATTAGAGAGCCACAGAAAGTCTGGGCTGGGGCACAAAAGGAGGGCTATGCAGCAGACAAGAGATCTGCAGCTGTTGCAAGCTGATTTTAGCTATACCTTTAATAAAAATGCATAATTAAATGTATATATCTGTCCATTTTGGGTAAATCTACTAAAAGTAATTTATTTATTCATTTATTTTGTATTTATGCACTGGAGTGTCCCTTTAATACATGACACAATCGTAATGATGATCATAAGTGTACTGTTTAAAATGTGTGCAATTCAGTGTGCTGATATAAACTAACGTACATGAACATAGTTCCCCTTGCATAACACCTTATGGACACATTTGTTATAATTGTGAAGTAAATTATCCACATAAACCTTTAGAACAGGTACGACCAACAGTTAGCTTTCCAACAGTGGTGGAGCCATATCTTCGACGATGATTGACCTAACCGTTGTCTACCTGTGTTGTAGACCTAGTAGACTTGCTCTTTTTGTTTTGTCTGTTAAAACTATGAAAACAGTAGCTAGTTAGTATTTACAATGTAACATTTTGTTTAAGTTTATCAACATTGTACATCCAGCGCATTGCTGAAAATTCAAAGTGAATTTCAAAATGTAGATCAAAATAGTTGCATTAGAAACGTTCTTCAAGTCAATTCAGTTTTCAGTTTGGGTATTTTGGCCTTAAATTTGAAATTCACTTTGAATTAATTTTGAATTCCCGGCAACAACGTTAGGGCATTATGACACATCCTAGCGTCGATGTTGTTAAAGCCCTCCCCTAAGCCTCCCAAATTATACTTACCTCACTGGACTCAATTGGGGGGACTGCCTGACAACCAAAGCAGTGCCTCTGCAGCCAAGCCGACCGATCTGAGTCACGTGATTGTGATGACACCAGCTATATCAATCACTTACAATTAAGTGCAAGGAGTGTCAAACTCATTAAGTTTTAGTTTACAATGCATTTTTGTTTCTTTATTAATATATCCCATGCCAGAATAATTTACTATGCTCATATTATAACCAAGTATGTACGTTCCCTTGTCATGATGGCACCTTCCCCATCTATTGTCCACTGCCCCTTCATGGTTTCTATAACCCTTTAGCTCATTATATTGTCCATGATACATGTATGTAGATAATTTGGACAGTTCTTGTGATAATCTGTCAGGATTTTTCTGACCCTAAATCACAATCCTTAGTATATGCAAGGAAGCTATGTGTACTGGTCGTTAAAGTGGCTGGGCTAGCACTAAGATTATAGTCAGAAAGTATGCAAGCAGACACAGAATAGACGTTAGCAAGCCATAATCGGGGTTACAGAGATACACAGAAAAGAGAAACAAGCCAAGATCAGGGTTACAGAGATCAAGAATGGTCAGAAAATAATATCTAATATATAACACACTCTTGGGTAAACCACGACAGGGCGAGGAAACAAGGACAATCCTATGGTATATAATCCCTGTAATAGGTTGTGATTGGTTACAGCGGGCCATGATGTCACAAGTGTGTACACATCATCAAAACACATCAGAAGTGTGACATTATAAAAAGATACCAATGGGAGGGTTCCATCTCATATATGATGTTATAATGAGGCACCAGGAAGATAGTGGGTGTGCATCAGAACACCGAAGAGACATGCCTAGATATTATTATTGTGCATATATGCTTTGTTTAGTCTCTGCAATGATAGATAAATATGTAATTATTATCTCATGCATTTAAATGTATTATATATAGTATATTTTTAGCTCACTATAATGCATACATATAGGTTTAAGCATAATTTCATTTTCTATCCTTTTCTTGTTATTGCAACATTCCAGTTTACTCATTTTCTGCATTTTTCTTTGTTACATATTCCTATATTATGTGTCACCTTGGTATGTCCTTTACACCGACTTTGATCAATGATTTATTATTTTTGATTACACTTTTTAAACATAATGATAGTTATTTTCCTAATAAAAAGTAATTTTAAAAGTTTATCCAAAAAATATGAAATTATTTGAAAAGCTTATCTTAGAAATATTAAATTAAGACCTTTGCTTGGTTTCTTCACCATTCACTTGATTTTGTGTTTCATTCTTACATTTGTATCTTTATCTTTTCATCATGATGATGCGATTTAGTTTGGTTTTATAACATTTTCCATCTTAAGTTCAAAAACATTCTCCATCTTTTTCACAGTGTCATGATAAAAGGTACATTTTAAGACCAAATGGGACACTCTGGGCACCATAACAACTTTATTGTAATGCCAGCTTATCTGAAACCTCAGACCAGAAGCTGCTGGTTGGCTGAGAGTATTAGTTTAACCACTTTAGATAAGCCGTGCTTGGGACCTCCACACACCATAATAATGCCATTCTGATTACGTTTTTATTGCATCCTTAAAAGCTTTTTGCTGAATAAAAGTGATCACCATATTCAGTTCTCTCTCTCTTTTTTTTGTCCTCCTCTCGTTATGTAAAGAATGAAATTTAAAAAAATGGGTCTATATTTTTAGTTGGTTTTATACATTGTAATCTGCATAAATTGTTATGCGGATCGTTATCAAGACTTGTCTCGATCAATTGTTGGACAAAATAAAACCATAAAAATCTAAATATTTTTTGTACTCGAGAATTCTTACTAAATATTTTTTAATTTATTCATTTGGTTTAAAACAAGCTAATTTGTAACTACAATTTTAAACAGTCACATTTTAAACAGTTCATATTAGATTCTTTACAAACAGTCCTATTTTAGTGGAACTCCAAACCATTGTTTCAATTACTAACTAAAAAGAAATCAGGTTATACCAGTGTTTACACTAAGGTGTCAACACAACCATCATAAATATTCCTTGCCTTCTATCTTCTATTTCAAGATTCAGTCATTTACTACACCCAACATAGATCAAGCGAATGCATTTTTGTTGCACTCAAAGATTTCAGAACCCCTTAATGACTTGGTGCAGTATGTCAGTCATTCCTGAGTTGTTGATATCTCCAGTTTTAAATAATGTAATAGTATCAAACATCAAAAGCTTATATGAAATGATATAGGGATAACTTACGATTGGATTTGCATACCTCAGACATGTCCAAACCTCTAGAAGTATGGTGGAAAAGTATGTACATAATAATTTATTTTTATACAACCTCTTCACAATTTTGAATAGCGATCCATAGTCTTGCATTCATTGTTTATTTTATAAAAATATTTCAAACACACATTTTAAACATTTTCATACCACAGATCTGGCATTGTTCTTCTTATTAAGAAGTACTGATGTGAAATGACCCTAGCTTTTTTAAACACAGGCAATCTAATTTGAACTTATATACCAATTACTGGCCTCAATGGAGCACTTTCAAGTGAAAAAAAATCAAAACACAAAAGAATTAAAATATGTTGTATAGAGACCACAAGGGAAAGCAAACATAAGCAAAACTGAAGGTTTATTCCTTTAAATTGTCTTAAATTAGCAGTGGTAGCCTCCATTTAAGTATTATTTTAATAAATCATAAAAATCCAGTTAGACATTATTATAGTTCCAGATACATTAGCAGTTATGTCTTAGCCTCCTGGCCTTTACATAGTCTACCTTGCATTTTCAAATAAGACAAACTAATATGAAAATAGAAAATACAATTCAGCTCCCAAATGATTTCTTTTTACACACTGTAGTGTTGTATTTTAGAAATATGTATGGTGCTAGTGGTCATTTGTGGTAGATAAATTAAGTTTATAGGAAAAATATAGGAAAGTAATGTTTAGAAAATAAAGCATAGTCTATACTAGTTAACTGAAAATCCCCATTGTAGGTACGATAAAGTCAGTAGAACATTTATTGTTATTTTGACTTATTGGATGCTGACACTTGATTTTGAATTAATCAACTACATATGCTAAATCCTTTTCATCCATATACATAGTATGTTAATATTTCAATAGTACTTTGGTGTGTTGTTTATATAAAAAAAAAAGTACACAGAGACCATTGTAATATACGTGTTATGTTCCCTGTATGGTCATGATTATATAATTCATTATGTGGTTATTACCTTTAATGTCACCTGGAATTTGGACATCTGTCAACTTTTTATATATATATATATATATATATATATATATATATATATATATATATATATATATATATATAATGTCCAATGTTACCCAGCACACACACTCAAAAAATATATGAAAAATGGCAGCAACCATGTTTTAATCGAATTGGAATAATCAAGAATTGTTTTACTTATCTGCAGACCGTGAGTGCAAGCCTTCATTTATTACAAATTACATATATATATATATATATATATATATATATATATATATATATATATTGTCTATATGCAAACAGGGACACAATATACAATTATTGACAATTGCTATACAATAATTCCACCTTTAAAGCGTATCATAAAAATACATGACAGTCAGATTATAAACCCGCATACCTAGTCAGTGTACCCTGTAACTTAAGCAAGGTTCAAATAGAAAAACATAAAATCTCTGTCAACTTTTTTTCATCCTCAAAAACACACTTGTTTCACTAACAGTTTCCTCAATAAAACAAAAGGGCTTAAAGCTGTTACAGAGACTTAGACACTCCAGAGGGATTAATAAGTAAGTAAAAGATAATATATAGTTCATAAGATTGATCTAGTCATGATAAATGGTTGTTCCGCAAACAACCAGCACATGTCCTTTGCTCATACTCATTCCTTTGATTGTCACTGCCGAGATTTGTCTCCCTTCCTCAATCCATTTGCCTCTCTCCGAGACGTATTCATTAAAAACAATCTCTAAAACTACACTTCATCAAGAAGATCTATCAATTTAATTGTTAACATCCTTCTCTTTCTCTCTCCTCAGCTCGCTAATCAGTTTAATTTACTCTGCTCCAAATGTGAAATCTTACAATTTGCATTTTCACTAGCAACCAGCTTTTTCTATGTATGAAACATATTTTACTCCTACTTGTCCAATTAGACCCCACTCCTCTTAGAACGCAGGCTTGTTTGACCAGGGCCCTTGCCATCTTTTTTTCTTAAATGTACAACTTGTCTTGTTGCAACTAGATTGTTGGTCCGCCTATTGGGCATTACCACAGAATACGTTGGTATTTTATAAATAATAATAAAAATAATAACTCACTTCTTGTGAAATAACAAGACCCTTTAAACCAGCAAGTTTCTGTTGTGGTGAGGTATTCATTTCTGGTTCATGGAATCCTTGATGAGTTGTATATGCTGTGTGTGAGCTTAAAATTAAATGTGCTGGATATTGAGCAGCATGGCTGTGTGAAAGCCCTACTGCAGATGTAGTATCCTCATTCATGGAGCTTGCTGATAATAAATAACACAAGTCAACAAAATAAAACTTTTTTCTCTCATCATAAACAAAAACATATTTTTATAGATCATTTTTTTTCATGCTGATTCCAAATATGTATTCACTTTTGTTGTATCATGTCTGGTTTGTGAAATACGACCCTTTTTTGGGTTTGATAGATTTTATGTATATGTCAGAAATGTGCAGGTCATAGAATCGTAGAGAAGGGACACCTGATATTCCTACAGAGAGCCTGATGAAAGACAGGATGCATAAAAGCCTATGTTCTACAAGCAGAGACACAAACAATCCTATTGCTATCATACAAAGCACTGCACCTAAATCAAGATTTAGATAATTAACCTGCAATGATAGATAGATAGATAGATAGATAGGTAGGTAGGTACCTGATCTTCAAACATATGTAGTCAATTGGAATTTGGTATGCATTGGGCTTCCCATCCTGGGAAATAACTTTCCACCTTGTTCCCTACTATGGACATGACCTTGTTCCTTAGCAACCTAGATATGACTCACTGGGAGAATGTATCATCCTTGCAGTTCCCGCTGTCTGTGTTCCCAGCCACAGATGGTTCATGGTGGGTAATGCAGTCTCTCAAGTGGACACATGTAGACAAGGCCCGGGGTGGGAACTAAAAGCAGCCCTGGAAAAAAATTCTATACAGCTCAATAATGCATTGCTCCAGCATAGTGTGTCTCTATAGAGGTGGAAAAGATAACTTGAAAGTGAAAATGATTACTCCAATGTGAAAGAAAGCACTCATAGGGTTTCAAAATAAACAAAAGAGTGGATTTATTTTAAGTAGATGTGCCTTTGCATGTAATCAATGTTTCAGTCCAACTACCTTGACATATTAAGGAAAGTTTGGAAAAGGAACTGAAATGGTAAACATATGCTGTTGCACAACTGTAAAACATTTAGTTATCTTTAGTTTATTTTGAAGTCCTATGAGTATGCTCTTCACTTTGAATATGTTAATATGCCGGAGTGTGCACCTAGCAACAAGACTGGACCAATATGTTCTCATTACACATGTTACTTAAATTTCTGTTTGTGTTATGCATATATACATGTATATTAATATAATCACATCAGTTACACCTTCTATCTGTACATTGTGTTAGCAGGCTTGCAAGCAAAATGTATATATTGGAAGAAAAATCCACGTAATAAGAGGTCTTTCTCTCACATGACAATCAACCTTTGACATAAGAAGAACTGGGTTACAGGGAGTACAAGAGACACAGGAGAAGATGTGTTCTCTTAACACCCTCTTTTAAAATTTCTTGTACCCTTTTGTGTTTTTTATCCCCGCTTTTGATTGTTTTACCTACTTTAGTATATCTTATCTCCTATTTTCCCCTTTGTGTGCCCCCCCACCCCTCTATTTCTTTTTCTTCCCACAGTTCCTTTATGTGTCTCTCTCCTTCTAGCCCCTCTGTATGTTTCCTTCTACCACCACATACCCGTTTGTGTGTCTCATTCTCCCCACATCTCCTCTGTGTGTCTCTTTCTTCCTCAAAAACTTCTCTATGTGTCTTACTCCCCCCTAGCCCCACTGTGTGTATCAATTCCCCCTAGCCTCCCCATTTGTCTCATTTACTCCCAAGTTGTCCCATGTGTCTCATTTCCCCCATGTGTCTCATTCCCACCCCCATTCCTTATTTTTACTGTTTATCGGATCCATGGGTATTATATAGGAGTTTCCACATATAAAATATGACTATACTGCGTGTACTGACCTAATGCAGTGGGATTGGGACCCTTTTATTTAAATAATTGTTTATTTATTGCATAATATAGCATACACTGATCAGCCACAATATTCAAGGCACTAACAAGTAAAGAGAATAATATTGATTGTATTGTTACATTGGCAATTGGTTGGGATATGTTAGGGAGCAAGTGAACAGTTAGTTCTTGAATTTCATGTATTGGAAGCAGGGAACATGGACAGTGAAAAGATTTGAGTGACTTTGGCAAGGGCCAAATAGTGATGGCTAGACAACTGGGTCGGGGCATCTCCAAATGGCAAGTCTTGTGGGGTATGCAGTGGTTAGTACCTACCAAAAGTTGTGCATAGAAGGGCAACCAAGGCTCATTGATGCACATGGAAAGCGAAGGCTAGCCCTTCTGGTCCGATCACACAAAAGACCTACTTTAGTTCAAATTGCTGGAAAGCTTAATAATGGCCATGGTAGAAATGTGTCAGAACACACAGTGCATCTCAGTTTGCTGCGTATGGCAACGTAATCATCAGAACTGGACCGTGGAACAATGGAAGAATGTTGCCCAATCTGATAAATCACATTTTCTTTTAGAGCAGGTGAATGTCCAGGTGCGTTTGCCTCATTTATCTGGGGAAGAGATTGCAGCAGGATGCACTATGGGAAGAAGGCAGGCTGGTGGACACAGTTTTATGCTCTGGTCAATGTTCTGCTGGGAAACCTTAGGTTCTGGCATTCATGTGAATGTTATTTTATATATAATATAGAATGCACACTATAACAACCACAATGGTTAAGTACAACAAAACTTTAATCAGTAGAAAAATCACAATAATAGACAAAGTAACAGAAATAGAGGCCAACAGTAATACAAAAGTACTATACCAAAATCTTTCAAGCCCCAAGGCAGAAACACAAGTCATCAACTCCCCCAACATTTCAACACCAACTGGTTGCCTTTATCAGGTACCCTTACTAAAAAAGGCAACCAGTTGGTGCCAAAACGTTGAGAGCTTCATTTATATACAACACTAATTGCCTGATCACATTCCAAGAAGAATGAAGTTCTGCAGCTTGCATTTCAATAGTAATGCTTTGAGAGTCACAGACTATTGTCTAATGTCATGCCACCTCCCACTACCCCTTGCATCAGATCCCATGACTCTTGTGTATCTCCCCATGCACCCTTAACACTGCTTTTCTTCTCATAATCCTTGGACCCTGCGTCTGCCTCCAAGCCATCCCTTGCCCTCTTTGTCTCTCCCCATGCTATTGTAATCTTTTTAAGCTGCCATGTCTTTGCTCTCTTGAGTCTATCTAAATTCTCCCCCTCTTCACCTTCTCCATGGACATTCTCCCTACTATTCTCCCATGTCGTCATCCCAATCCCATCCCATAGGTCTTTTTCCCATTTTTCTCCTTTGTGTCTCACCTCAGTTTTCTCCCCTTTCTGCTCCATATTTCACTTGTTCCTATTTTCCCTCCTCTGTGTGTATTCCCCTTCCTCCTCCTTTTTGTCGCTCCCCAGTCACATTCTATTTCTTTTCCTTATTCCCCTTACCTATGACCTCTCTCAAACCTGTTTCCTTGTGCTCCCATTGCTGATACATGTATCATGGAATTACAGTTATAGCACTACAAAAACCTTTTTAATTTTTGCCAGGTCTTTTCAATGTGCTGTTCTTGCTTGGCACTGTATTGTGCAATGGAGTACTGGAGATGTGTCCATCATCTCTATGACACTTAATATTGTGCTGAAACAGCACAAGAAACAAGCCTTGCAGGATGACGTCAGCCATCTGTTATGTCACAGGGCAAAAGACAAGGGAGTGGTGTATACCTCACAGAGGTCCCTTCACACAACTACTATAAGGTGTCAGACAATTTTCATTTAATACCCCTAGCTGAATATTAGCAGGAATCCCTTTGGGGCTGGCCACAGTACTAATTACATCATTATAATTATTTTAAGACATGGAGGCTTCAATTGTTCTTTAACCTTTTTTTTCTGTGTCCAAACAACAGCAAAGAAAACAGTAAACAAACAGAGAAATAATGCTAACTAGAGAAATATTAAATATTCACTTCCTCTATTGTTACTGTGCCATGGTCAGGAGTTAAATAATTACTCCAACCACCATGACCATTTCAGTGATTTTAAGTGGTCATGGTTGTAGGAGTCAGTATGTGCAGTGTTTCAAATGGCATATTACATAGGAAAGGTTGCTTACCTTGACCGATTTGGGACTTACTTCCCCTAACTCCCTTTTTCCCCTCCCTGCCCCCATACTACAAAGTGTTTTTTGCTCCTTTTACTATCTCTGCCACCATCCTCATTTTCTGTGACCTTTTGGGACTTCTCTCTGGCTCTTGCATTGGGCCTTCAGCCGACACTTTAACTTTTAATTGGGTGTTTCTGCGGTAATTTTGATTAAGCTGCTCTTTGCTCTGTACTTTCTAGAAGGGGGCAAACTTGATATTTGAAGAACTATCACATCCAACACCTGGGTCTTGAGGACAATTCAAGGTTACAGTATTAAATTGGTTAAATTTCCTGTTCAACTCTCACCTCTCTCTTGTCAGGATAGACTCCTGAATTCATAGTACAGATGGTAGAAGTTGCTTTACACCTGTCTGTGGGCTTTCTGAGCACCATTTTCCTGGACCAAAAGACGGGTAGCCAAATGTGATCAATCATCAATATTTGATACTTGAGTACTCTAGAATGTTACTGCCACTTTAAGATTCAGGGCATTCATTTTCTCAGGGAGTGATCCTCAGGCTGGATGGCCAAGCTGGACCTCAAGGATGTCCACTGCAAGGTTCACATTGCTCCCACCTATAGGGACCTACTACAATACCTTTGGCAGAGTTATACATGAGTTATACATGGTCCTTTACCTGTCTGCTATTTTAACTCTTGCTGGTTTCTATGTGTTTTTACCAAGTTGCTGAAGCCTTGATGTGAATACCCTTCTCCTACTCATTTCTTGGGCCTTAGATCTCTTCCAATGTCTGGGATTCTTTTTAAGTTGGGAGAATATGCTTTTCACTCCATCAAGTAGAATGGTATTCCTCTAAGGATAAATTCTGAAGCTGAAACCCCCAGCCTCCCCACCTGCAAGGTCTGCTTGATCTGGAAGGATCTTTGTTGGGGTCTATTGCAGCTCTGTATTTCGATCCAACTGTTTTCCTTTTTGGTTGGACTGCTTGTGTTCTTAATACAATCCATCTTTTCTGGTCCTATGCATTACTAGGCTCTGCAGTGGTTGAAGATCTCCCAGCTTAACAAGGGTCTTTCCTACATGGATCTTGTATGCTTGGACAGGGATACAATGGACAAACTTCGCTAATGGCTTCAAATTATATAAATATGGAATAGCAAGGCCGTTTTCAGGATGTCCTCAAAATTGTCCATAGACTCAGATGCAAGCCTTCACAGCTGTTGGGCCAGATGGAGAGATATCTCTACCAATGGTCATTGGTCTTAGGATGAGTCTGAATAACACATCAATTGTCTGGCTTAACTGGAGGGCTTTCTTTCATTTAGGAGGCTCTCCAAGAAATGAGCCAATACGTGTAACAAACTCCATATAGACACATGATTGATATAGCGTACAGCTGATATGTTGCCTTGGGAGCACACAGTCTGACACCCGGTTTTGTCACCAATGACCAAAGACTTCTTGGCTTTTTGCTTGGAATGCCCTAGGCCTGAGCATTGTGACAGTGGTATGAAACAATGCAGAGCTTCACTATAGCTGTTCCTATGAGTATGAGTGTGAGGTGAGGCCTGAAGAACAGAGATGGAGATGGAACAGTTATATGAAGATATATGAAGGTATTTACAGCCAGGAGGAGCATAGGAAAGAGGGTGGGGGCCAGGCCCGGACTGGCCATCGGGCATACCGGGCAAATGCACGGTGGGCCGCGATGGCCGTGGGGCTGAGGCCGGCAGGGGAGATCACAGGATCTCCCCTGCCAGCCCCTGCAGGGCCAGCACTATCAGTGTGCCGGCCCTGCATAGTGCCTCCATGGGGGGCCGGTGGGGAGATCAAAGATCTCCCTCACCGGCCCAGAGACACTCAGATGCGGCCGCCAACGTGGGAGGGAGGAGAGGACCGGCGGAGCTCTAGCCAGCAGCTCTGCCGGGTCCTCTCGCGAGGTCTGAGCGGTTCACTCTCACCACTGGACCACCAGGGAAGGAAGCATGGCAGCACAGCACGTACGGCACCCCCCCATGGCAGCACGGCACCCCCCCCCCCCATGGCAGCACGGCACCCCCCCCTCCCAGGCTAAAGGTAAGAAGGGAGGGGGGGGATATAACTTTTTTTTGTTATAAAAAAATAAATTTAAATTTAAATAAATACATTCACACACACAGCACCCAGACACACACAGCACCCCCAGACACACACAGCACCCCCAGACACCACAGCACCCTCAGACACACACACAGCACCCCCAGACACACACAGCACCCCCAGACACACAGCACCCCAGATACACAAAGCACCCAGACACACACAGCACCCCCAGACACACACAGCACCCCCAAACACAAACAGCACCCTCAGACACACACAGCACCCCCAGACACACACAGCACCCTCAGACGCACACAGCACCCAGACCCACACAGCACCCAGACCCACACAGCACCCAGGCCCACACAGCACCCTCAGACACACACAGCACCCAGACCCACACAGCACCCTCAGACACACACAGCACCCTCAGACACACACAGCACACAGACCCACACAGCACCCAGACCCACACAGCACCCCCAGACACACACAGCACCCCCAGACACACACAGCACCCTCAGACACACACAGCACCCTCAGACACACACAGCACCCAGACCCAAACAGGACCTAGACCCACACAGCACCCAGACCCAAACAGCACCCCCAGACACACACAGCACCCCCAGACACACACAGCACCCTCAGACACACACAGCACCCAAACATACACAGCACCCTCACACACAGCACCCAGACACACAGCGCACCCTCACTCACACACAGCACCCTCAGACAGCACCCTCGCTCGCACACACACACACACATATATATATATATATATATATATATATATATATACATATATATATAATATATAAAATAACCCTCAGTGAGTTAAAAGACAAAGAAAATTAGAAACCTAGAATGTGACGGCAGATAAAAACACCCTTACACACACCCTCACACATACAATACTTCCATATATATATATATATATATATATATATATATATAAATATATATATACACACACTACAGCACCCCTCACACAGCACAGCTACATACATTACACTCCAGATACACACTAGATCCCTTACCCTATATGCACTCTTAATCCTCTACACACACACACAATCTCCTATACACACTCTGGGTCCTTTACACACTAGATCTCCTACACACACACACTGCACCACCTAAACACACACTACATTCCTTGTCAGCAAACACATACTACATTCTCTAAACACACCCTCTCTACAACCCCTACACACACTACGTCACCTATACACACACACTACAGCCCGTTTGCACACACTCGCTACATCCCCTATAACACTATGCCCCATATACACACACGCTGTACAGCCCCTAGCCACACATATTACACCACAAACACAAATGAAATTGACTTATTTACACAATACCACACCACACTCTACACACGCAATCCCACAAGCAGGCTCCAAACACATGCACCATACACTTTCCTGGCCCTTTTGTCCTCTGGTATCCCACTTGTGGAGACACCAGAGACAATTTAAAAGCCAACTCAGTGCAAGCATGTTATTACATTTGCTTGCGCTGCGCAGACCAAATTCAGGGCCTTTTTCTAATGCTAGAGCTCTTAAGCAGGGCTCTGCGCATTGAACCAACATGCTCACTTTGAGTGGGGCGTGCTTGTCATTAGTGATGACAAAACACACCCTTTCTGGCCCCGCCCCCTTCTTAGGGGGCCGCTCTGATTGAAAAATGCCCGGGCCTAATTTTTTTTCCAGTCCGGCCCTGGTGGGGAGTGGGGGGAGAAGAGGGAGGAAGAATAGCCATGTGTTGCAACCAAATTCGATCACCCAAAATATCAATAACTGTGTACATGAAATATTGGTCACAAACATTAAATGGCAATGATAAAAAACTGCATGCACTGAAAATTACAGTTACTAACTACAGGTATAATTGGTAACAATTCTATAGTAACACATGATAATATAGTAGCAATGTAGGAATATCTTCCAAGCTTCAGTCAGTATCGGGGAGTTGTGGGAGTTTCTGCAGGATGTTAAATGCAGAGCTTCACTATAGCTGTTCCTATGAGTATGAGTGTGAGGTGAGGCCTGAAGAACAGAGATTATGCAGATCCATCGTCAGACTACAACCATTGTTCTTCTGGCTCACTTCTTGCCTTTTCACTCATGATTCCCTCAATTGCCAGAAATAGCCATATAAATCTTACCTCCCTACATACCTCCTATTGAACATTTTTGGTGAATGTTTATTGCTTTGCTATCTTAATGGCACATCAGGGTTTTGATGGTCTTCTTGCTGGTGAACACCCTCTGGACCATCATCTCCTTAACCCCTTAAGGACCAAACTTCTGGAATAAAAGGGAATCATGACATGTCACACATGTAATGTGTCCTTAAGGGGTTAAGGATACCAGGATCTTAAAACACCCCAGGGCAAAATACTGCTACACCGTGAACTATGTTTGATCCCAAATTGAGTTTTGGTCTTCCAACCCTGACTATGATACCTCTCGGCCAAGTTAGTGACAATCTTTTGTTTAATCTTCTGAAAGAGGGTCCCTTGTGTCTGTGCTCTGGACTCTGATGCCTATTCCTTTATCCTATAGGGGTGCTCTATGATATTTATCAGCACCCTAAGACTGCCATCAAGTCAGTTTCTATCTTGCTGTCGAGAGCAAGCTGACCTTGCATTTGTGGTGGTTATTTGGGTTTTTACTGTATTTCTCTTTGTTTACTGTTTTCCTTGCTGCTGTTTTTCACAATAGTAGCCTGCATGTTTTTTCACAAAATAATGAAATAGTAAAATAATTTTATTTATAACACAAAATTCTAATTTAAAAAAAAATGTATTGCAAACCACTACATGTATATTCAACCTGCAAAATAACCTTAACAATGTGAAGACCCATGTTAAACATAACCCTTGTAATAGTGTTATAGCGTGCTGTGGCAGTGCAGGGTTAAATTACAATTAAATTACGCCGGCAGTGTTAAAACAAGATATTTCTCTGCAAACTGCCTTACGATGAGAAATCGGTGTCTACATATGCTGCTCTTCCTTGGTAAAGCAGTGTCAGTAGGTAAGAATACGTGAACTTTTATTTCATCAACAATTTTGACATTGAAGAAATAAAAATGCCACCGTCTTCTCTTTTTAAGTTCCTGCAGTATTTATATCAGGATGTAATTTAGCCCATATACCCCACAAAGTCCTCTAAAAAAGGTTAGTAAATTCAAATTGATTATTTATGTATTCCAGTGAAATTCCAATGGAACTTAATGCACAGAACACAGCTCCTTTCATCTGGCATTCTGCTCTGTACAAGCGAAACAAGTGCTGCTACATTCTTATAAGAGCTTCAGCAGTCCCTACACCCCTGGAGTACCATTGAAGACAGTGATGAACTATGGTCTCAATTCCCTTATTAGCTGTAAGACCTAAAAATTATATGTGCAATTAAAAGGCAAAATGCTGATATTACTCATAGGAAGCCCTTTGTACATTAGCAAGGTACAAAAGTCTGCTGACACTTTGTAACAGAGATAGTCAGCAGGGCCGAAGATTAATAAGGCATCATAAATTTGCAGAGTGAATGGGAGAAGAACAAGCATGTTGTACTGCAGATAAATAAAGACATGGTCAGCCTGACAAAGCCCTTAAAGGAAAAAGCAATCTTTCAAAGATGCAACCAGAATTCTGCTAGAAGAGGCTCCATATAATTTGTAGTTTTACATATCGTATTAATTCTTCTAAAACCTCCTGGATTAAATCAATTTTACTGTTTAAACTACTATTATGATAGAAAATACTGTTGTGACATTAAGTTATATATTTTTATTCCTATTACTTTTTTTTTCCATTCTGAAAAATTGTTGAACAGAAGATAAAGCAATTAGTAGCATGTTAAGATGAGCAGTCAATCCATCACACTGGCGTAATTTTTTATCCTGATTTACTTTCTTCTGCTAATATGGCGTTTTATCAAAGTCAGCAATTTATTGTGTATACATTTATTTATTTTAATGGTTTAATAAATTCATGCTCTGGAATGTGTTCTATAGTGCCAAAGGGCTTGGAAGAATACACAGCACAGATATTTGCATCGCTCATCCCAAGGTTTCTGAGGTTTGTTATATACGCTGGACACGATGTGACAATTAATTGAAACAAAGACTTCAGGTTTCCTGGGTTGCTACACATGCTTGAAATTCAGTGTTTACATCTATTTATTTAAGGCCTACCGTAATGACAGTGAAGTGATGTCATTAGCAGAATGATAAGAATATTATTGCAAATATATGGGTGTTTTATTTAATTTCCTGTTGTATTAAACCCCAAGTTTTATGAACAGATTTATAGTCATTCTAAGAAAAAAGAAGAAAAAAAATATTTGGCAAGAACATTGAATTTTTGTAATAATCAGTAAATGTGATACAAAATATGAATGCATATGATCACTTTTCATCAAAGGATGCTTCTATTGCCAAAAATGCAGATTCCCAAAATGTCAGCAGAAAAAAATATTATGTCTATGTATGGGCATAATGAAAAAGACCAGTTACCTAACTAAAACTTGCTTGGAAATTTAACTGTAAACATAGGCAGATAAAAACAGCTGATGGTGAAAATAATCACTCGTTCATGTTAATGATATCCACTCAAGGTTGTTTAGTTACAGTATATGATCATACATTGCATAAGCCTACCACAATGCCAATGTACCCAAGTACAATTAAGTGCATTAATCTTATTAGAGCAGGCATTAGGTTGCTAGAGTAGGACCTGCCAAAAATGGGGTACATTGACGTTGTGACAGGCTTATGCAATTTATGATAATATACTGTAACTAAACCTCCAAGGTGAGGTGTTTTTGGAGCTTTGAAATTGTTGTTTAGTGAATGAGTGAGTGTGCTGGATCTTGTATGTTGTATGAATACACAGTCACATAAAGTCACATACACACAGCCATACACAGTCATACACAGTCGAACTTAGTCACACATACAGTCTCTCACATACACACAAGTAAATAGTCACTCACGGTCACATGCACAGTTACAGGCACATAGTCACATGTTCTGTTTGACTCCGACCTCTCCTTCAATCCTCATGTTCAATCTATCGCCAAATCCTGTCATTTCCTTCTCAAAAACATTGCGTGCATCCGCCCCTACTTAACGCCAAATGCGACTAAGGTGTTGGTCCATTCCACTGTCCTTTCTCGCCTTGACTACTGTAATCCGCTTCTCAGTGGTCTTACGTGCTCCCAACTTGCGCCGTTACAGTCCATAATGAATGTGGCGGCGAGGCTCATCTTCCTGTCCGCCCGCACCTCCCATGCCTCACCCTTCTGTCAGTCCCTACATTGGCTTCCTATAAAATATAGAGCTCAATTTAAAATTCTGGTTCTTGCTTTCAAATTTCTACATAATGCTGCTCCCACCTATCTATCCTCCCTTATACACAAGTATGTCCTGTCTAGGCCCTTATGATCTGCTGAAGACTTATGTCTATCTTCTGTCCGTACTCCCACCTCTGATGCTCGCCTTCAAGATTTCTCGAGGGCTGCACCGTTCCTGTGGAACTCGCTTCCCTCCTCCGTTAGATGCTCACCCAGTCTCCACTCCTTCAAAAAATCGTTAAAAACCCACTTCTTCATAAAAGCGTATCAATTAAACTGTTAATAGCTCCCGACTGATTCCTCTTCTACAATTGTCACTGGTTTAATACTATCCTTACCTTTTGTGCCATTTTACCCCACTCCCTCTAGCATGTAAGCTCATTGAGCAGGGCCCTCAACCCCACTGTTCCTGTGTGTCCAACTTGTCTGGCTACAACTACATGTCTGTTCGTCCACCCATTGTAAAGCGCTGCGGAATTTGACGGCGCTCTATAAATATCATAATAACAATAATAATAATAGTCACATACAGTCACACACAGGGCCGGTGCAAGGATTTCGGCCGCCTTTGGCAAAGATCCATTTTGCTGCCCCCTCATGTCACTCACTCACTGACAGACACACACTTACTGACAGACACACACTCACTGACAGACATAAACTCACTTACATACATACACTTACTCACTGAAACACACACACACACACACACACACAGAAACTCATTGACAGACATACACTCACTCACACACTCACTGACAGACACACACACACATACACTCACTGACAGACATACACTCACTCACTGACAGACACTCGCTGGCATACATACACTCACTCAGTGACAGACAGACACACATACACACACAGGCAACCAAAAAACTCACACACTCACTGACAGACACACACAGACACAAACACACACACACAGACACTCACTGACAGACATACATACTCACTGACAGACATATACTCACTCGCTGACTGACAGTCACACACAGTCACAGGCAGACACTCACTGACAGTCAAACACTCACACACTCACTGACAGACACAAACACACACAAACACACAAGCAGACACTCACTCATACACTCACTCACTGACAGTCAAACACTCACTGACAAACTGACACTGACATCCAGCCTCCCTACCTCCCTGGGTTCCAGTGTGGGGCACCTCCTCACTTCTCCAGCGTGCTGTTTAGTATTCTGGGGCTTGAATTACATCATATTCCGGCTCCCGGCATAACAGAGGGCACGCGAGGGAGGAGTGGGGAGCTGCAAGAAGAGCCTCCCTTGCCGCCTGCCTCCTCTCCTCCGGCATTTATCTACAGAGCAGGCACCTTCCAAACATCTTCCAATTATGTTTCTTTAGCAATTATCTGTATGTACTTAAAAATATATATAAAATGAGTTGTCACTTTAGTTACATCAGTTATCTGCAATACTGAAGGACAGCTTCGGGGCACCCTTTGACAGGGTTCCCCTCGGCGCCCCATTTTCGGGCACCTGGAGGATCGGCCCGGCGCTAGGGTGCGGGGGGGCAACTCAAGAGCCGTTCGTCCAGTGATGCTGCACAGGACAGGGGGAGTCCACCAGGAAATATCCCAGTGGACGTCCCCAGCAGACTGGCTCCCTAGGCGAATGCCTAGTTGGCCTAATGGTTGCGCCGGCTCTGGTCACACACATAATCATCTACTCACTGTCACCCAAAGGCACATACACACAGCCACACGCAGTCACCAAAATTCAAATTCAGTCACACAATCATTAAATCACCCTATCCTGCTCCATACCAGTATGGGGCCTGGGGAGCGATAGATGGGCCTGTCTAATGTTAGGAAGCAGGTGTCTAATGTTAGGAAAGCACGGGCCCTCATTGTCCCTCCATTGGTAAGCTGCTGCATTGTAGCATAGAAGAGCTCTTGCATGTTTCTCTGCCTTTGTTTGTTTTTTTAGCCCCAGCCTCTAGGTGGCAGTGTGAGTAAGAGGAGGGTGCTTGCATATAATTTAATGTCATATGCTGCCTTTTCTCCACTCACCTAACAAGATGCTCACTCAGGAGCTGCATGATAGACATGGAAGAGGGATATGTAGAGAGAGTGATATGGTCCTGCCCCATCATATAACAATGTAGGTGAGTTGAGACAGAGCGGGTAGAGTGGGAAAAGCAAGGGGGCGAGCAGGCTAAGGAGAAAATTACACAAGGGTATATTTTGAAAAAAATGATATTGCTAATGCGGAGGTCGGACGTTTACATTATGGATACAGCAAGCTGGAGTTTGGCTATGAGTGCTTCAGGAACCTCCAATTATAAACAGTTTAACCCAGAACAAGGAGATACTGTCTACAGCTTCTACCACAATAACCATTACAATGGAATTAAGTAATTATTGTGCTTAGAATGCCCTTTTAATACTACAAACAGCTTCTATCAGCTTGACCTGTGTGAGATCAAGCCTGAAAAGGTGCCCATTTTTAGAGTCAAGGCTTGACATAGAAATGAAAAGAGGATGGGGTAAATAGAATTAATGGTGATTGTTCTAACATAAAGGAAAATAAAATACCACTTTTGATATTGTTTTTTGCTTTGTTTTTGTAAGACGTATTATTTATTAACCAAAACTTAATAGGTCAATCACAGTAATTTATATTAGTCTTGGGTTTATTTATTTTTTTAAATCACTTTTGTCATATTTCAATGTATTTGGATCTTATTGCATTCTAATTACAGAGATCTGTTTTTTTTATTGGAAGATTGGGTTTGACTTGGCTTGTTTTAGTTGCTTAATTAACATAATAATATTAGATACAATAGCTTTTTCATGCTTAATTTCATATTGAACAACGTTTATATATTTATTTGAACTGTGCGAGATAACTGTTTGTTGTGTAAAATACTCCCAATTATTTACTCATTATTATTACCATCATTATATATTTAGAAAACGTATAATAAATCAATGAACACACTTTGGCTTTCCAACAGAAGGCTTCTAGATGACCTTTAACCTCTGATCGATTTACCTTTCAGTCCCTTTCTGGATTATTTGGCTTTTTTCACTGCATATTTTTCATCGGTGATCACCATCGTTTAATACAAGCTTCCTTATTCATCAAAGCTTTTATGTAACATAATCAAATCTCAAATTAGAGCTAGCACAGAAACCAAGTCTTTAAATCTTTTAAATTAAATGGATTCATTTAAAAACAATTCTTATAAGAGAAACCATCCATCCTAAGTCTTTAAGTTTGATTAATGTATGTTAGTTTGGAGTAGTCATATTAGTCAAGGGATTTAGATGTAAAATATTGTATCTTGCAATGCATTTATATTAGACTAACAATGCACGTCATATTCTACTAAGAGGCTTTGCAAGTCATAACTGACAAGCTGTGCAATGTGCCATAAGCAATCACAAAAGAATATCAACAAAATCAAAAGATATTTGATAAAATATATAGGAATGTAAAAACTATCAAAATATGCTTTTTCAACTGTCATTTTTGAAGGTTATTGAAAAAGTTGGTTAGGGTCAGTTCAGGTTAGATCAAAGTTGGTGTGTGAATTCATTCTATAATTGTTGAGAGTTGAATATATGAATAGGAACACTTACAAACCTCTTGATGCTGGCTAGAGGTCAGGTAACATTTCTTGACAGGTTAGTTGAAAGGTCTGCTGCCAAAATGAAGTTAAGTAGCACCAAAAGTGATGTAAGACATCAAATAAAATCTAGATACCCTAATCCTTTATAATTTAGAACATAGAAGTGTCTTTCCATAATAACTCCTTTTTATAGAACTAAGACTCACTCGCCAGTACATCCATGACCAATCCTTAAACCCACTATGCAGGACATGTCGAATTATCTAGTCATAAAGGCAGAGCCAAACTGGCACGTCTGGTGATATGTTCTTGTCCAGGGCCATTGCCCTTTTACTTGTTGTGAAGAAAATAGACTGAGTTTCGGCATTTTCTTCTGTGTTCGTGCTTTTCTGCAACATTTCATTTGTTTTGGATTTATTGGTTTGGCAGTTTAAAACACCGACCAGCCTCCTGGCTCATTAACTTCAAAGAGAACCGTCTAATAAGCGCTCTCTGGGTGGCCACGTGGTACAGAAAATGGCGGCCATCTTGTTTGAACGAAAGGAGGCAGCGGGAACTAAAATTGGACACTCGATTTCCCACACCACCGTTGAAACATACAAACGCCTGCTTCCTTTAGTTGCCGAACAGCCAGGAGAGCGCCTGGCAGATACACAGTCATTGGCACACACATACAGTCATTGGCACACACTGTTTAACCGACACACACTTTCACTGACAGACACACACTGACAGGCACACACTCTCAGATACACATAAAATGACATACACACACACTGACACACACTCACAGGCATACCCATTTTCACTGAAAGACACACACTTTCACTCACTCACAGACACACACTGACTGACAGCTACACTCACTCACTCACTTACTCACTCACTCACTTACTCACTCACAGTAAGGTGGATAGCCCTAGAACATGAGGCAAACAAGGCATTTGCCCCCCCCCCCCCCCCCCCGAAAGTGCTGCCCTAGGCAAATGCCTTGTTTGCCTTGTGGTAAATACATCCATGGTAACAGGACTTAAACTTTAAGTGAAGCATTTTTTTTTTAATTTTCAAGCCCTATGAGTGCTTTTCTTCATGTTAAAGAAATAATTTTACATTTAAAATGATCTTTTCTACCTCTATATCCGCACACTATGATGGCGTGACCCAGTATAGGCTTGGTATAGAATTTATTTTCCAGGGCTGCATTAAGTTCTTAGTCGGGCATAAAGGAATATAAAGTGAAGCTTAATTTGCATTTACATAAAAAAATCATAAAAATTAGCAAATATTTTGGTTAGAGCAAATCAACTTGGAGTCTGGTAGAGAGTTTTATTTGACCCCTGAAGCCATATGGTGGGTGGTATATCTGAATAAATATTTGTGTTATATGTGTATGAGTTTTTTATTATTATTTTAATACTAATGTAGGAAATCTTCAAAGATGTTACCTATGTAGTAATATATATTTCAAATTCACTAAAAGTAAGTTCTAAGATTATAGTAATGTCATTTGTGTCCCCTCCCCAGATATCTGTATTGCAAGAAAGGCATCAACAGGACATTTGTGTGTTATGTTTCGGATAATTGTAAGTATTCTGATATTTATTTAATAATTTGGAAGAATAGGAATGTATATACAAATCTAATGCTCGGCAAGGATAAAAGCAACAATCATATAGTATAATATATATATATATATATATATATATATATATATATATATCCAGAAGGGTTTTACATTCAGCTGAAACTCACATTTATTGTCATCAAAGACCATGTGTTAGTTCACTGCAAGCCGTATGTCTGTCTAATACCTGTTGAAATTGCAAGCTTGGTTTTGTTTGAAAACTCTGTCTACAATGGTGACCAGAAAAAAGCCCACATGAAAAACTTCACTGTCATAAAAGCGCACGAGAAAAATGCCCAGACGGAGAAATGCCCACACAAAAAATTGCCCAAATGGAAATTTGCCTACTTGGAAAAGTACCCACACGGAAAAAAAGCTCACAAAGAAAAATGCTCACAGTGAATAATATGCAGGTATTCGTAGATAACTAAGTATCTCCAATTTATGAGCATGAATAGGTATATTACCTATATTTTATATTGTTATCAATACCTTATTATTCAAATATTTCATGTTCATATGCAAAAATTTGCATTGTGATTTTATCAAGCATAATTAAATAATAATTTTGCTGTTATAAGTATACTAATTTACTGCTAAACAAAAGTGGCCTGTGTAGGAGGAGGGGTTCAACGCCTTAAGGACAGAAGCAATTGTACAAGTTCTGACCAAAACAAAAACTAGACTTTGAGCTATATGTCTGTTCAATCACAATTTACTGCTTTCATATTATTATTATTATTATTATTATTATTATTTACAAATTCCGCTGCACTGTACAATGGGATATTGCCCACACTTATTATATATCATGTTCAGGAGAAGCATGGCTTTCTTTTCACATCAAATATGTATAGAAGAAATATAAATTAACATGGATAAATCTAAAAGGTGTGAGAAATTAAGAAATGTTATCATTTTCCAAATTCTGTATTACATTTTAACTGTAAATGTCATGATACTCTTAGGTTTTACTGCAATGAAACACACATATTTGTATGCTGTAATGTCCCAAGAATACAATGATGCCCCACATGTACAGGTTTCATGGTGTTATGGGAACTTACAGGATCAAATAAAAAGCTTACCATTTCAGTTTTTACATGTTAAAATTTGCCAGATTGGTTTGTTGGGCCTTGTTGCCTTCAAAACCGAATAGCAGCCCAGGAATGAAAGTTACCTCCATCATGGCATACCATTTGAAAAAAAAAACATCCCAGGGTATTCAAAATTGGGCATGTCCAGCCTTTTGGTAAATTCTTTATTTTTGTTATGCTGCATGTAAATTACATAAAACAGAACATTCAAGGATCATCAGGAAAACAGTAAGCCTAAACTCCACAAATGGAGTGTATCATCCCACAGAAGACTGCAGACAGCATAAGTTTTTATTTTATAAACAGTAGTATATCCCAACTTACTATAGACTGTAAGCTCGTTTGAGCAGGGTCCTCTTCAACCTATCGTTCCTTTAAGTTTTTTTGTAATTGTCTTATTTATAGTTAAACCCCCTCTCTCATAACATTGTAAAGTGCTATGGAATCTGTTGGCACTATATGAATGGCAATAATAATAATAATAATAATAATAATAATTAATAGTAGGTGCTAGAGTTACCTCAGTGGTTACATGGGGTAAAGGGAAGCATAGTTTGTTATCAGGTTATATCAAGTCCATTAAAGGAAGAACCCCCTTTTCAGGAGACTATGTGACAATTTTGGTTAAAGTTGACAACTGCTGGGGGTGGGGAGGGGATTAAGGGAGTAGCTGTAAAACTCTTGTTTCATATGTATGTCTAGTACCTAGACAAGTAATGCACTCATTTATTTAGCTGTGATGGGTAACTGACAAGGTCAGACCAGGAAGCCCATATCTCAGTAACTAAAGCTCATGGTGTTAACAGACTACCACAAAGGAGAGGTAGATTTACTAGAAGAAAAATAAAGATAAAAAAATAAATAAAGATAATGTTAACAGGTATACATGAGATCTGATATCTCAAACAGTGGTTAAACAGAATGGTAGATATTGGTGGATAGTCAAGCCCTCATGAAGGACTAGTGGTATCTTGCCTCTGGGATAAGTCCCTCATGTTGGTGCTCTGGCCAGGTGAGCTCGCTGGGATGGTCAGGGAGTAAACTCAGGTATGTTGGCTGGGTTAAGCTGCGATATGTTTACTCCATGCAGATTCAGTGTCTTCAAGAGGCCTAAAGTGGTTAACAGGAATTCCAGCTCCTGAGAGCTATGTGCTCTTTAAACAGTCCCTCCATGAGAGAAGAGTAGCACCCGTGGAGTAGGGTATTTCTCTATTGTGAATGTGTTGCAGGAGAGGTTTCATGGACTTTCTCCAAGTAAGGGTGCTCTTGGTTAAGTCTGGAAAAATGGGTAGTGTTGAGCCCATAAATAATAGAGGGGTTTTCCCCCAGAGTGGAGTAAGGAGCGATGCCCTATCTTGGATGGATTGGAAGCGTATGATTGGGTCTGTGGTTGCGACTGCTGGGGCCCTTGTTGGCTTCGGTAGTCGAAACATGCCATCGAGTCTGATGGCTTTTGTTTGTTTAGGTGGTATCAGGGTGTCAAGAAGGCATATGATATAGTGGGGTGCATCAGTAAGCCCCACTGATTCAGGTATGCCTCTGACCTTCATATTGTATCTTCTGCGTTGGTCTTCAATGGCATCCAGTCTGTCCATGGTGACAGTCTGATGACACTGTAAGTCGGCTATTTGTTGTTTTACGACCATAAGCCTGGAGTCTTGAGTGCCAGAGGAGGCCTCGAGCCTGGTAATTTGCAAGGCGGCGGTCTCAATAGCTCCTTTATAATAGGCCATGTCGGCTGCAATATTCTTTCATAGATCAGCCAACATTTGTTGAAGCAGGCCGGTGGTTACCGGTTCTGGTGGCACCTCGTCCGGTTCTGGTAGTGGGCCGGATGATGCCCCTGCTACATGGTTGGTGGCAAAATCCTACGAGGAGTATGAGGAGAGGTCATCCGCCAGCGCTATCATGTCCCATGCGGCCTTGCAAGTGCTCCGAAGCAGCTTCCTGATATCCCGGATCATAGGGCCCCAATCTGTTTCAGATTTTTTTGTGTTCTTGGCCATTATTGTCTCTTGTGCTGAGGGCAGTAACTGCAATCAGTTTTGGGTCCCGTTTCCACCATTAACATTCTGATATCTCCCTTTTAAACACTGCTCAGCCTTTTATAGTAGCCAATGAGTCACAAATACTGGCCAAAGTTAGTGTTCATATTTATTGTTTGCATTTTTCACACATAAAATACACTTTCACTTATGATATAATTGTCATTAAAAGTTTTACTGTTCTAAAACACTCATATTTGTATTCAGGGATGTCTCATGAGTACAACAGTGCCCCTAAATACGGGTTTTATGGGGTTTTGGAAAGTTAAAGGGTAAAGTATAGAACATGCAAATTAAACTTTCTGGTATTTCTAACTGGGTTGTCAGGCAGTTCCCCTGATATATAATTAATAAAGTAATATAATTATAAATAATATATAAAGTACATTTAGAATCAAATTTATATACAGCTGGCATTGAAAATGATAAAAAAATTATTACCAGTAGCTTGCTGGGGAGGAGAAACAGTAAATACTCTAAAGTCAATTCAAGGCAAAGCAGGTCAGGTGAATGGGAGAGAGGCCAATAGAATGAAAGATGTAATCTAAGGGAAGTTGGCCAAAAGGGTCATAGACAGACAGAGACAATGGCCAATAAGGTGAAAGAGAGATCACGGTTAGGGGACCTCGGCTATACCATGATTCACAAGTGAAAATCTGAATTAAAAGTATGTTTATTGATTTAAAGCAAACTGATAGCTTTTATTTCCTGTATTTTCCTTTACAAAAATTTACACAAATTGCTCAAGAGCATTAGAGCACTCTTCATGCACGGGCAACTTTTCTTTCACTGTGAGTTAGTATAGTTATAACACAGCAAAATGATTATGTAATTATACTCAATAAAATCACAATGCAAATGATTGCGTATGAATATGAAATATGTTAATCATAAGATATAAATAGCAATATAAAATACAAGTAATGCCTATTTATGATCATACATAGGAGATACGTGATATATCTACAATTAAATATATATAAGATACTTTAAATTGCGTATACATCCTCACTTTAACTTGAAAATTACTATATGTTCATATTATTCTGTGTGGGCTTTTTTTCTGTGTGGACATTTTTCAGTGTGAGCTTTTTTCAGAGTGAGCAATTTTACATGTGGGTATTTTTCTTGTGCACATTTATGACAGTGTTTTTTTTTTCAGTGGGCAATTTTAATGTGGGCTTTTTTTAATGTGCGCTTTTCCCCTAGATTTGTCTGCACTATAGTTAGGTGACTGATATGTAAACTACAGTGGCAAAAGTAGAGCCTTGAATAAGATCTCTAGCTGCTCCTGGAGCACTATGGGTAAGTAAAACAATATCTCCCCATACCCATAGCACTCAAGCACCTTCTGGAAATCACACTCCATGGTGCTGTAACTACCTGCCAGGGTTGTTCACTAAAGTGTGAATTATTACAAATTTAACGTGATTCAAAGGCAGTTTCAAATGTTTGGGTAAAATAGCTAAATTAAAAATTACTGGCTGGGTTTATTTACTACCAATTTGTCTGTTTTTGCCCGAGCTTGAAATTCACAAAAAAAAAATACGTATTTTGAATAACTCTGTGTGAGTTTGTGTGTATGTATATCTCCCTGTGCGTCTGTGCTGTGTATACTTGGATAGCAGTACATAAAGGGGAAAATGAAAACATAAGGGGGCTATCTAATAAATAAGGGGTCCATTTATAATATTATATCACAGGATGCCTAAAAAATGTGAAAATATAGAAAATTGTGCAATTCAATGAAAATAATGTTCTGGATTATTTCTGGGGAAGTTAAAGGATATATTAGAGAATTATGGGGAAATTGGTAGATTGGAGCTTACATTAGTGGCACAGGACACTGGCCAAATATTACATATCAGCAACATTTAAGTATATTTTTAGAAATATATATTTTCTCTTGTTAATAAATTGTGTTATATATGCTTACTGACATGAAAAACATTTTCTGGTGGTCATGTTTTGCAAATCCCTTGGTACGAAAATATGAGATAGAAATGCACTTTAAGATTAAAGATGATGCACTAAAAGTAAGATTTGATAAACTATTCAACTCTATCAAACAGAGTATTTGTAGAGTATATTTTTGACTTATATTCCTGTTGTTTTGAACCTGTGAAATGGTGAGGCATCACCTATGTGAGTGATCTATTAAAATCTGGGTCTTGTCACTGATTCCCATTCTGGGTGATGAGAAGGATTAATTCATCTGTTCCAGTAGCTGAATTCACTAATAGTAGATTGAGCAAAACTCTACTATTTGGGTGAACTATCTATCACTCAAAACACCAGCATGTTGCACTACATTTACTCCATACTATGGTTTTACAAGGAACTATGGCCTTGGGCCTTGATTTAATGTTTTTTTTTTTTTTTACTTTTAAAATGATTTAATATTATGAAAAATATTTTAAGTTAGCAATATTGTATTTTTAAAAAAATATATTTTGATTGAAAACATTATCATTTTAAAAGTTTACAGTTATTGAAAATATCACATAATTAATTTGGTAAATTATAAATGGAAGTCAGATATTGGAGAGCTAAATCACTTTTGCCTCAGAATACTAGAGAAGATCGAAGTACAAGTTATAAGTAGATAAATAATATAAATACTCAAATTGACATGTATTTGCAGTTATTAATGCTCATTACTATTTGCTAGCTCTAAAATGTATTATGCCAGATGCGTTCCTGGCTAGAGCTAGGTATGAAATTTAAAAAAACACCTAAAGACCATTTAAGACAATGCATTGTTCAGGTTTGTAATATCTGTAGAAGTGGGAAATTCAAAACAGAATTCTGTTGTTTTATTACATGTACATTAGTACATAAAACATATATAGAAATCTACATTGAATTTTTTATTAACACATTAAAAACCTTGGAATTGGAAGAATTTTCGATCGAACATGCATTTCAGCTAGCTGTTCCCTTACTCCTTGAGATAATAGAATGTCAACATTTATGATTTCTTCATTCAATGTGTCAGTAAAACAGGAAGAAATATCAAGTTACTACACAGCCAAGGGGACAGATCTGTTTACTTCACTGAGTTAATTGATTTGCTGAGATCACTCTGTTGCAGGGTCATGGAGCATCTTTTTAACTGACAGAAATACAGTCCCTGCCAAAGTTCTTAACCCTTCGGTATACATTACAGACTGGAGTAAGCAGAAAAAGTGAAATAAGATTTATGCTTACAGAATCAAACTCAGTAAATGTTCAATATAACCTTGTTGACTAATTTATTTATTTATCTATAAAATATTTTACCAGGAAGGATACAATAACATTTCTCTCGTTTTCAAGTATGTCCTGGATAACTATAATGCAAATGCATTTCAGTGTTAGATGACATTAAACTCTAGTGAATATGAAGACATTTAAAATATATGGGGGTATTTAACCATAGAAATTATCATATATTATATATATTCCTCCATTTTTTTGTAAATAGTTATTGAGTGAGCAAGTTGCTATAGAGGACACCAGATAGTTCTTAACGTTAAATATACTACTTTTTAAAAATGTATATCCTAGAAAGCAGATAATCAAGCCATATCATTTGTTCAACTCTTTATGTTAATCGGTTAAATGTTTTATGTCTGTTCCCCCATATGATTTCTGTTTCCTGTTTACTCTATGTGTAAGTGACATGCCAAATATTATTGTAATTATTTATTATTCATAAAGTGCTAATCAGTTCCACAGAGCTCTAAAAACAAAATATCTTTTTGGAACCTTCCAATTACATATACACCTTTTAATATTCAGTACCCAAAAGCACAATTTGGCACATATTCATTTAAATGGCCAAAAAATATTCTTGCAAGAATTCAATCAAATTTATTGATGAAGAATTTTCAAAATATGAATCCTAGGATAAAATTAGTAAAACATATAAAAGCAAAAATGTTGTTGGATGGACAGAACAGACCTTTACAGCGTGTTGGAGAATCTTGTCCAAAACTTGCAATCTAAAAGGGAAAAGGCTGATGAGATGTGAGCAGGTATAATTACTTTTTCGTGTTAAACTGAAACACAGTTATTGGTAGAAACACACAAAATTAATAATGAAATTAAAAACTAAGTATTTATATCTAAATATATTTTATAAATCATTAGTATTGAAGATTTAGATTGATATTCTTTTCAAGGAAATCATATTTTTCGTTAAAGATGGAATTAGTGCAAACTGCTTCAGAACTGCTAACCTGACAGATGTGGACCTTAGAATGGGGAAATCACACAGATTTTACTTGACGATTCTCCGGACCCGCATTCACAATTTAACCCCTTAAGGACACATGACGTGTGTGACATGTCATGATTCCCTTTTATTCCAGAAGTTTGGTCCTTAAGGGGTTAAAGCAGTAAGAAATAGTGTTTCAGAAGTCTAGCTCCAAAAGTTCTACTTCTGGAGATGAAGCATTATTTGCTAGGGGAACCATAGATCAATTCAGATGAAAAAACTTTAAGTTTGGAACAATCACAATTTAATTTAATAGGAATGTTTCAGTGGAATTACCAAATCTTGTTTGCGGCAAAATTGTTGGAAATTTGCTTTGATGAACTTATCTCCCTATTTCCAGAGGGATGTAAATTACTTTCAAAACTGTGATCTATAATTCCTAGTGATGTTTTTTATTTAGTAAGTAATTTTCCAGAACCCAGGATCTCTCTTGCTTTCTGTTCTAAAAAAAATGCAAGATAATCAAGAAAATACATTTAATAAATAGCTGTTAGAAGTTACTGTTTCTATTTAGATTTTCCATTCAATGCAAACACTCAAATAATGTTGGTGATTTTAAAGTTAAAATATGTTATTTAGTTGCAGTAAATGTTACTCACACTGGCAAAGCTCTATATGACAATATCTTCCAGTGTTATCCACTAAAGTGGGAATTGCCAGGAATTTTAAGTAAATTCAATGGGAATTTTCACTTTAAGCCCAAAATAGGCAAATTGAAAAAAATCTTCAAGTTAGCTAGGATTTAGGTTTGGTTATATTGACCTAAAATGTTAAGTTCATATTGGATTTACTTATTATCATTCAATCATGATATGATAATCCATCATTATCATTGTCATTTAACAACTTCAGGCTCTTATCTGAACATGTTACAAAAATATCACAAATTACCTGGCAAACACGCTTATTTCTTGGCAATAAATAATTTCATCTTTTGGATGTCCTGGCTATTTTATAGAAATTATACCATCCATAACCAGAAAAAAGTAATAGCTTCATCAAGAAAGTGAAAAATCTCTCACCCAAAAGGTGAATAATAAGAAACTTATTTTGCATAATTTTTATGCATAATTTTGAAAATACGTTTAAGAATTATTTGCTTTAAAATTGTTAGCTTTTTCCACGAAAGGCATAACAAGCTGTCAACAAATACCTTTTATTATAAACAACAATAATGCGGCATGACATAAAAGCATCAAAAAAATGAAAGCTTTAAAAGAAAAAAGTTCAGCACTCAGAAATAAAAACTTAAGGTAAAAGTGAATATTTCATTTTTACCGAGTTTTAAAATTCAGCTAATGAGGTCTTAGAGTTCCTGCACAATTATTGATTTGCAATGGTGACAGTGATATTGTCATTTTAAGCAATTTCAAAGTGATTAATGCATAACAATATCTCTGATATATAAGGTTATCGTGACTGCAATACTTGAAAGGCTGAGAAATCTTTGCTTGGATCTGAACCCTTGACACTAAGGTTCTTTGACCCTGGATGAAAACATCTGCCTTAACAGATATTTTCTGCTAGTAAATTGGAGTAGCACATCTAAAAAGGGCATGATTAGGCTATTGGAAAATAGAGATGAGATAAAATCATTTGATCAGATTTTGTACATTGAATTTCCTTTCTTTTGCTACAATTACTTTAACTTTAAGCAGGCTAAGATATACTAGTATGCATTTTATACATAAATAAACATGAAAAAAGCAATGTAAAAATACAATAAAGAGATAGTGTTATTCCTTCCAGGTTCTCAGAAGGCAATATCATAATATGCAAATTGTATGCAAATGTCACTCTTCTAGCCCATCCATAGAATATCTGTTTCAGTCTCTTCAGTATGGAAGTAGCTTCTTCGTTCTTACTCATGTCTTTATTGTAGACGTTGGTAAACAGACAAAAAATAAAAAATATATTAAACATAGCAGTCTAAAGTCAATTATATAGTTACATAGTTACATAGCTGAAAAGAGAATTGCGTCCATCAAGTTCAGCCTTCCTCACAATATCACAATATCATATGTATACCATATCCCCACAACATGTAAATTATCAGACAAAATTCTAGGTTGACATTTTTATTTGTTCCCTTAGCAACATGTACACTAAAGAAATTAGAGATTTTTGACCTATTCATTTTTTCAAACGAGTGAACAGTTCAAGTGTCAGTGTTCAAATACAGCGGGGGAAAAAATTAAGCTGCTTCAAATCACGTTACTCTTTACAACACATCAAAACATTAGACCTAAAGAGTAGTAAAAGGTAGAGTGACATCTTCAAACAGTGATGCAAATGTCAGTGTTTACATACTCTGTTTCTATTATATATATGCCATACTAGTGTATATTATTTATTGTACAATCCTCTTCTATGAGGTCACCATTAATAAGAAGAGCTGCAAGCTAAAAGCTATACATTTGCATTACCTTTTAAAAATAGTGTTTTGCCTTTTACTAATTTTATCTCTAGTCTGATGTTTGATATTAATTCTTAGAGAAGGGCTACTAAACTGGTTCATGGATTGCAGGATAAAACTTACCAGGAAAGGTTAAAGGATCTTTACATGTATAGCTTGGAGGAAAGACGAGACAGGGGGGATATGATAGAAACATTGAAATACATAAAGGGGATCAACACAGTAAAGGAGGAGACTATATTTAAAAAAAAAAAAAAATACCACATCAAGAGGACATAGTCTTAAATTAGAGGGGCAAAGGTTTAAAAACAATATCAGGAAGTATTACTGGGATGGTAGTGGATACATGGAATAGCCTTCCAGCTGAAGTGGTAGAAGTTAACACAGTGAAGGAGTTTAAGCATGCATGGGATAGGCATAAGGCTATCCGAACTATAAGACAAGGCCAAAGACTAATGAAAGTATTTAGAAAACTGGGCAGACTAGATGGGCTGAATGGTTCTTATCTGCCGTCACATTCTATGTTTCTATGTTTCTATGTTTTTGTGTTTGCGTAATGCATTAAGAACAAAATATGTGCCCATAACCATTTTATTGTGAGCCAAAACACCCATCCAAAGACTGCAAGTCTGGCTTAAAGTCTTATAATAGATTATTCTAATTGGCAGTGCTAATGAAGCATAGGCAATTTTCTTCTCTTCTTTATCATTACTTTTTTGTACACTCATTTTATGAAACAGGGTAATCAGATCAGTCCTATCTCATCTACCAAACATATGTCAGGAACTAAAACAATAATTTGAGTCTGGGGAAACTCTTATGCAGAGGGGTCCTGACTGACAACTCAGTTCTTGACTGTCCATCTGGGTGACATGTTAATGGCATGAATCCCATCTGTAAGGAACAAGTGAGTCATTGGAGATCTGCTCAGTGAGAACTTCCCACAAGAAACAATATTACGTTTACGTATATGCTCTTCTTCTGCTTATTTGAATATTCCTCAATAATATACACATGACAATATGTTGGAATGGGCAAACCTGGTCATCAAAAAAATAGGGTTCATTTAATCAATTTAGTGAACAGACATGAATGTAAAGGTAAACCACATATGGGCTATTTTTAAATACCAATACCAACATTGTATTAGATGGCAGTAATTGACTAGATATTGCATACATTGTCTGGGTTTGAAGTAAATATTACTCAAATTCCTGTAAAAATTAAAAAGAGGAACATCCAATCATTTTATTTTTTTATATATATGTTTACGTACCATTTATATATCATATATTTATGGTGTACTCACTCAGTAAAGTCAGCAAATACATTGTTTCTCACATAACGTAGGTGGGACAAAAATAGACAAATAAAACGGCCAAGCAGCCTGCTTACTAGTATTTGCAAGGACCTTCAATGAATTTTTAGCAAATGCAGATTGTATTTGTGCAGAAAGTAAATATGCAGTTAATAGCAAAATCATTTATTTTCTAAAAATTTATGTATTTTAAAAGAGCTATAGCAATCTTTATGAATCTCCGGAATGCTAACATAATGTTAACAGTGATTTGGTAGAGTCTATTCACTCTTCACCCCCCTGGATGTAGAAGAAATATCACACATTGAAACTTCCTTTACTGTTTGGAAGGAGGGGCAACCCTTACATTTTCAACACACTTACAGGCATTAAATGAGTGGCTAATGGTTTCTGGTAGACAGGTGGTCCTCTAAAGGCTGCTAGCCATTCCTAGAGTATAAATGAGGGTGAGTGCAGAATACTATTTAGTCCATAAAGCCTCAAAGTATATTAAAGTAAAAACGATTATACTTGATTCTGGAAGTGAGGGGGTTAAATTCCATTATTTAATCAATGACATCTGTTATAAATATTTGGAATTAAGAACTGTCTAGCAACTAGGTGTTGTTTCTGTTTTCATGAATTGAGATTTCCTGAAAAGCAAGGTTGTTCCAGTATAGCTTAGAATATACGTCAACATTAGCATCCATCATTGCTACAGAGTAAGGTACTAGTGGACAGGGTTAAAGTCATGACACATATTGCAACAATGGTGATGCCCAAAAGGAGCACACCTGCTTGGGTCCTCCAAAAGAAAAGGCAGATCAGCCTGCCATAAATGCATCAGCATGGCTGCCCATCAATCACTCAAATTGGACCCCTAAGGGTGGCCTTGCAGGGGGTGCTGTTTCACTACTCTCTGCAAGGTCCTAGTGCCTTAAGCATAGCATTCTCAGTACACTTTATGGGGATAACTCCCTGGTGTCCCCAAAAGCAGGACACAGGGAACAAGCTTGTGACAGAGGGACAGGATCCTAAAATAATGACTGTGCTGTCACAACTGGGAATGTTGGGAGGCCTGCATATTATATAAGTTACAAACACCCTCTGGCTTCCTGATTAATGTTCATAATCATGCAGTCTTACACTGAAAATCATGGGAAAATATTGTTTGCATATATCTGGACATAGACCACTTCAAGAACATGGTAACGACTGCCCAGAATTGCAGTGGAGGTAATTATGTTATATTCTTATCTTCACTGCACACCCCATCTTATTAAAGTGAAATTAGGAAATAATCCCAATAGGATGATAACAGCTCCTCCTAATATTGTGTAATACAATGCATACTTCACAGCAGAAAGATTAATACACCATTATATATATTACATTATATTGTATGTATAGCTTGGTCTAAAATCAGTAGTGTGAGGAAAAAATAAAAGAACACAGCAGGTTTCAAATGAATTCATAGAAGGAACGTTAACAAATTGTGAGGACACACTGAGTTGTCAGGATAACTGTAGTTTTGCTACTTTTTAGGGTTTGCAGTGATAAGAGCAGGTCTCTGGGGAGTTGAATGTCTGAGTGATCTAAAATCAGGCCAGTCAAGCTGAAGAGGATGTGTACACTAACCTGTTCACACTGAATCGTCCCTATAAATTATTTAAGGCTATGACTGCTAGATATTATTACAAAAAAATACTGGACTGCATTTTGACACATGCATCCAACTTGTAAGTCAATAGAAACATTCACCTTGTGTGTGTCGGCCACAGTTAAACTCATTCATTCGTGGATGTTTTACAACAATGTAATTTACCGCTTCGATTTTAAATTGACAAAGTCTTTTTAAACAATGCTCATTTTTTCCACTACATGCATAATATTGATCCTTAATCTCTTGACTGTATTTGTTTTCTCGGCTTTGAGTTTTTAAAGACCTTTGATGTTTTATTAAACAGCCTTATTCTACTGCAGCCAAGTGCTATGTACAGTTGTTTAGAGACACAATGAATCTCCTGCAAGAATTTGAGGATTTAAAAAGAATGCACTTGACATTTTCCTTCATTTTGTTTTTACTTTGAGCTGTGCTAGAGTCACCAAGAAAGTGCTTCATTATTGCTTGATTTGACCTGAAAGGCTGTCAGCTTTTTTGTTGTTTTTTTTTTACTGCAAAGTCTCAAAGTTAAGGGAGTAGAATACCTTTTTTACAGGTCAACCGATTCGAACAATTATTGTACTGTGCATAAAGTTGCCTAATAACATTTCTATTTAATAAAAGCTTTTTACGTGTAATTGATTTTCAGGTTTGGAGATCATGTAATTAAAATGTAAAATTGATTTCTTTTTCTCACTCCAAATGCACTGTGCATTTTATTTTTATAATTTCCATAAATATTCGTTCTTATGAATGTCTTTTTATGTATGCAATATAAAACAGATATGACATCAATTAAAAATTAAAGTGTTTGCATTTTGACTTTGATATAAATGACTTATTATAATTTGAAAATATTGATAAAAATAATAATTATGGTATATTAAATTTGTGAGTTTTTTTTGGCAGAATTGTATTTACATAATTTTTGGTCCTCAGATACAATATATGGTGCAACTCTGCCAACCCCCCCACAAAACTAATGTAAGCCCTTAAATTACTATAGATCTTATACAAAAGGAAAGCATTTTTTTCCATGAACAATGAATTCAGATCTTGCCTTGTGCACCGCAGGCAACATGAGAGCATAAGATAGCACAGTATGAAAAATCCTCCATGTGAAAACATTTAAAAGAGCTTGTTCCTTCATTACATGTTTTATTAAGTTTAAAGGAACTCTATAGGAACCAGAACAACTTTAGCTTAATGAAGCAGTTTTTCGGATATAGCTCATGTCCCTGCAGTCTCACTGTTTAATTCTCTTAAATCACTTTGTTTATGCAACCCCAGCCACACCTCCCTGCATGTGACTTACACAGCCTCCCTCTATATTTCAATCAGAGAGATCTAATATTTATACTTCCTTTATTGCCCATTCAGTTTAATTTAGAATTTCTTATCTCCTGCTCTGTTAATAGCATTTTAGAGCCTACAGGAACCTCCTGTATGTGATTAAAGTAAAATTTGCGTAGCACAAGTTAAAAACTTTTAAAGTAAGTTAACATTTGATTTGATTTATCCAGGAGCTTTTACAATAAACAGAAAAGAATGCCTAATAGTTACACAATAAAATTCTAATTTCTAAAAATGAGGAAATTCTTAAAATGCAAATGTGTGTACTCAGGCAGACAAAGTTATACTCAGTATAAAATCACAGCATTATGTTTCATAGCAGCAAATAGTCCAAGTATAAATATATAAGTCCCAAATTGGATGAATAATATATACCAGTCTTTTAAAAAGACTGGTATATATTATTCATCCAATTTGGGACTTATATATTTATACTTGGACTATTTGCTGCTATGAAACATAATGCTGTGATTTTATACTGAGTATAACTTTGTCTGCCTGAGTACACACATTTGCATTTTAAGAATTTCCTCATTTTTAGAAATTAGAATTTTATTGTGTAACTATTAGGCATTCTTTTCTGTTTATTGTAAAAGCTCCTGGATAAATTGTATCTTTTCTACGTTAATCCTTGGGATTTGGTGAAACCCCACTCACTCCAGTTTTTGAGCTTCCACGTATTACTCTGTCTTGTTCCCTCTTACTTTCTGATAGCCATTACTTTTGTCTTTCAGTTTTGTTTATTTATTTATTGTAACATTTGATTTGATATGAAACCTTTTTTTTCATGCATGCTGTATGAATCACAGACAGGAGAAGTGTGGATAAAGCTTTATGGACAGAAACAAATGTTATTTAACTCCTAAATGGCAGAAAAAATTGAACAGTGAGACTGCAGGGGCATGCTCTATACACCAAAACTGCTTCATTAAGCTAATGTTTTATTGATGCCTATAGTAAGGATGATGTAACATTTTAATTGCACACATGAGAGCACCATGAAACAATCAATGTATTGCAGGATAGGATCCCAAAAAAGGATTAGCAGGTTACCAACCCGTCCCACCTTCATCCTTCACATAGTCATGGTGAATAGGATCAAGCTAATTCACAGTGTCTGGGCCCCTTATCTAATCCCTGGGCCTTAACCTTATGCAGGACTCTGAAATATGCTTGGTCCCGCTGGATCTGAGATTGTTGAGAGATATGCATTAAATCTTTATGACTTTGAGTCACTGGTATAAATTGCACAATGACTTGACAAACATTAGTTGGTCAATGCCTCTGTACCTAAACAGTTGTCAAACATACAGTATAAAAAATAGCTGTATCACAAAGTGTGTAACATTACCTTGTTGCATCCAGTGACCTACACAGTGTGTATATCTCAATCCGTCTTGGATTAATAGTCTCAATATTTGCTGGAAATGCGTGATGTTAGTGAATCACCATGGACTAATAACCCTATAGCATGTTACAAGCACCTCTTTGATTCCAGCCTTATCAAATTCAGGAAGGATGAACGAGTCAGCTGTTAGCAGGTATATCTCTTGCTCTCTCTCTGTCTCTTTCTTTTGTATTAGAGACAAAGGAGAATTGCACATTTGAAAAATACAAGATTTGGAGAAGTGTCATCTGACATTTTTCCTCTCTCTTGTAGGCATTAGAACATCAATATGTAATTGTGAGTAAAGACCATAAATACAACCTGTAGTAGGATAGAACTTTAACATATTATAGTTAGGGGCGAAAGGATGTCAGCCTATTGAATGCCTGTCAGAGAGTACTAATGAGAAAAGAATAGACCTTGAGTTCACTGTTGCCTTATAGAAGAGACAATAGATCTATGAGGCTGGCTTTATTCCAAACGTAATTGCTTGAAGTATTGAATCATAGAGCAAGCCATGGTCACACACAGACGTTTGAGATGGATAGTCATTGACGCAGGCTGTTTAATCATCAATCAAACTGAGAACAGACACTGATAGCTTGAAGGGACTTGGCTTAGATCAGCAAAGTAGACAGTGGATTAGTATACATTCAATGATCTGACTTTTAATCCGCCATCTAATTTTTTTCCTGAATTTGAGTATCACTCTTTTGGTTGGCCATTTTATTAAAAGCGAAACATTGCAAATAACACATTTTTTGACAGTCATTTTAATATAATCAACAATGCTTACATTCAGATTCATAATTAGTCATAATTAATTATTGGGTACATCCCATCTTAGATGGAAAACAAATACAATTAAATTTTATTAGTCATTGCAACCTGGTACATTTCAGTAGAATCTGTATTTTCATTAGATGAGAAAATTTACATAACTACTATTTTAGAATAAAACACAGATTAATCACACTCAACATACATTCAAAAACAGACAGGTACCATGAGCACATTGTGTGCTGACATCACTACGGGATTGCAGCAATAGGGATTTTTCTAGTATTTAACCCTTTATGGACCAAGACAATTTTAATTTGTTTTGTAAATATATATTGGAGTCAAGCCAAACTCCCCTGGCTTTGGACCTCTCCCTGTCACAGGTGCCTCATTGCACGGCCCTACGGAACCTTGCACTGCAGAGAGTCTCTGGAAGCATTTCCCAAGTAAGTGGATTAATCTCATAAGAGCAGGCATTAGGCTGCCAGAGTAGGACCTGCCAAGAATGGGGTTCATTGATGTAGCGGCAGGCCTATGCAATGTATGATCAAGTACTGCAACTAAACCCACATTATTTTTGCCATGTTTTGTCAGTTAAAAAAAAAATATAAAATTTTTGAGTGTGCTGATTTTTGTATGTATAGACACTGTCATGATACAATGGGATCCTCAGCTAGATATAAGTCAACACCCTTACAAAGGACTGGTAGCAATGGCAGAAAGGTGGATTACTGGACCTTAAAAGTGGATTACTTTAACCCCTTAACCCCTTAAGGACCAAACTTCTGGAATAAAAGGGAATCATGACATGTCACACATGTCATGTGTCCTTAAGGGGTTAAGGACACATGACATGTGTGACATGTCATGATTCCCTTTTATTCCAGAAGTTTGGTCCTTAAGGGGTTAATGCTTTAGATAGAAGTAGGCAGTATCAGGACTAATATTAAAACAACTTAGGCTAGGATAAATGAATAAGCATTAGAGAGGAGTATCCTCTAATACAGGATAAACTAAATTCAAAGTCAGGAATGTAAGATGTCAGGACTAAGACTAAGCTCATGGTTTAGGAATCAGAAATCACAAGAACCAAGAACAGCAGTAAGACACTAAAAGTTTTTTTTTTTAAATTTGCTATGCCCTATAGAGCATTCTTAGCTACCCCCTCCCCTTTAAAAAGTACAAACAGGTCTTTCAAACTTACCTGTAATTCTGACACCTCTGTGTCAACTAGGCTGTGATCAAAATTGACTAGATCTTGCTCAAATTTTGATGCAGCTGAGTCATTCCAATGATTTTGTTCTAATCATGACGCACCCACATGAGTCATCAGTGTTGCTCCCATTTCTGCCCAGTTGTGTCAGTGCAGGCATAATCCCACCATTATAGACACAGCATCAGTTTTACTGGCCGTGGTCACATCAAAGGAACACAGGCAATTCTGATATGAACCACTCCTTCGTGGCTCTAAGGAATGTGAGTGCATAGCTATATTACATATATACTATACACTTGAAGAATTTATTATACTATATATTCGATTTTTCTTTGTATTTTGTTCTTTGAGTATAAGTAGAAAAATCCTTGGAGAGTTACACTCATATGTTTTGGTGTTTTTTTTAGAACTACATACTGCTTTTAGAATATATATAGAGTGTTTGTTTTTCACTTATTTTATTAGTTACAGGTCACAAATTACAAATTACAAAATCCACACAAATCAATCAATTACCAGTAGTCATATGAACAAAACTTGCCACATAAAGGTATATATATATATAAAATACAGAATCCAGCACACTCGCTTATTCACTAAACAATGATTTCAAATCTTAGAGATTGTAATAGTTTTATTTAAAAACACCTCACCTAGGCAAAAAATAATGGGGTTTAGTTACCTTTTATGATCATATATTGCATAAGCCTGCCACAACGTCAATGTACCCATTCTTGGCAGGTCTACTCTAGCAGCCTAAGGTTTGCTCTTATTAGACATGTGCAATTCGTTTCGGTCCGAATATGAATTCGGACGAATTTCAGACAATTCGGACATTCGGGTACTTCCAAATGTCCGAATTGCCAAAGTGCCGAATTGCCGAGGTCCCGAAGTTCCGAAATTACCGAATTTCTGAAGTGTCGAAGTGCCGAAGTTGCCGAAGTTCCGAAGTGTCAAAGTGCCGAAGTGCCGAAGTTCCGAAGCACAGTATTGCCTAAGTACTAATATAGATACCCAGTGAAAGAAGAAGAATGTTACATTGTAAACAATTTTAAATAAAAAGTATACAAACATAGCCAGGATTCAGCTGTAAGCATTTGCAACACTTACAACAATCAAGTAACATACATTCATATAAAATGTAAGTTACTTGGCCAGTCAATGTAAAGACAGGAATGAATAAGTAGATAACTCCCTAATTCCCACGGTATTAGGGAGCTATCTACTAAAAGGCTGAAAGACCTAAATTGGTCTTTCAGCCAAATTTACTAAAACTAAGAAAAGATTACTTTGTATTAGTAAATTATGCCCCTACTCGCTATACTGCGAGTAGGGGCATGTCTATTAAACAGGCTGCTCACTGTAAAAAAAAAAAATAAGTTCCCCCCTCCCGAGCCCTTGGCCCCCTCCCCTGAGCGGTGTGTGGGGGCCCTAATGTAAAATAATGGGGGGGACCTATTTTCCTCCCCCCAGGCCCTCACCCCTGAGCAGTGGGTGGGGGCCCTAAATCAGAATAAGGGGGGCCTAATGTCCTCCCCCTGGCCCACACCCCTGAGCGGTGGGTGGGGGCCCTAAATTATAATAAGGGGGATCTAGTATTAGTAAATTTGTAATACTTATTATTAGTAAATTTGGCTGAAAGACCAATTTATGTCTTTCAGCCTTTTGGTAGATAACTCCCTAATACCGTAGAACTAGGGAGTTATCTACCAAGCGGCTGCAAGAGAAGTCCCGAGGTGCCGAAGTCCCGAAATTCCCAAATTCCGAAGTTCCGAAGTGTCGTAGTGCCGAAGTTGCCGAATTTCCGAAGTGCCGAAGTGCCGAAGTTCCAAAGTGCTGAAGTGCCGAAGTTCCAAAGTGCTGAAGTGCCGAAGTTCCGAAGTTGCTGAATTTCCAAAGTGCCGAAGTGACGAAGTTCCAAAGTGCTGAAGTGCCGAAGTTCCAAAGTTGCCGAAGTTCCAAAGTTGCCGAAGTTCTGAAGTCTTGAAGTGCTGAATTGCCGAAGTCCCGAATTGCGAAAATCCCGAATTTCGGAATGCCGAACCAAACCGAAAATTTTCCCCATTTAAAGCTTCCCCATCCCCTTGTCTTACTACCCCTCGACCGAAACCCCTAACTGACGCACCCCAACGAAGCCCCATACTAACCCGACAAATGACTGGTACCCTACAACCCCGACATTATCAGATGCCTCTTCGATTGACTCCTGGCCCGACACATATTAATGGTGATGGCCAGATACAATATGCTGATCCAGTCTTTGTCTATGTCCCTTTTACAACCACCGATCTCTTTAATTGGAAAACCCATAACTCCTCTTACACCGAAAAGCCTCAAGTAATGACGGATTTGTTTACCTCAATAGTCCAGACACACAATCCCACTTGGGCTGATTGCCAGCAATTATTAATGACATTGTTTAATAACGAGGAAAGGACTAGGATAAATCAAGCGGCAATTAAAACGCTGGAAGAAGTGGCCCGTACACAAAATCAGGCCAACCCGGCAGCATGGGCCGCAGCCCATTATCCAAACACCGATCCAAATTGGAATGCAAATGGTGCAGACATGGTCCATATAAAAGCTTATAGGGACGCTATTATTGCTGGCATGAAAGCTGGAGGAAAGAAGGTGATTAACATGTCTAAGGCGGCTGAGGTATTACAGAAATGTGATGAATCGCCCAGTGTCTTTTATGACCGATTATTGGAGGCATACCGTTTGTATACCCCCTTTAATCCGGAGGCGCCTGAGAATTCCCGGATGGTTAACTCTGCCTTCGTCAGCCAAGCCTATGGAGATATAAAGCGCAAGCTACAAAAGTTAGAAGGGTTTGTAGGGATGTCCATAACCCAACTAATGGAGGTAGCAAATAAGGTATATATGAATAGGGAAACAGAGACAAAAAAGGAGGAAGAGCGCAAGATGCGTAGAAAAGCAGATATGCTAGCGGTAGAGATCGCAGGCGTAGATAGAAGGGAAAAGGAAGTGTATAGGGGAACGGATAAAGGCGAGAGTAAATGGAATAGGGAACCCTTGAGTAGGAATCAATGCACGTACTGTAGGGAAGAAGGGCATTGGAGAAGTGAGTGTCCACAAAGGGAACAGTATGAAAGAGACCTATCCTAGGGTAGGATATGGTAATTATAGAGGCAGAGCGAGAGGTAGAGGAGGTCCTGGAGGGAATAGTGGTAACAATAGAGGAAGTGTTAGTGGAGACAGGTACTACCCAGCAGCGCAGAGACCCCGCGATAGAGAAGATAGGGACTTTGTGGGGTTGGCTGACACAGTCATGGAGGACTATTGATACCGACCGGGCTCCATCCCCCTTGGCCGAGCGGAGGCTATGGTCGATGTAGCAATAGGGGGGAAAAGGAGTGCTTTCATGATCGATACTGGTGCTGAACATTCGGTGGTGACTGACCTAGTTGCTCCTCCATCTGGAAGAACTATCACCGTAATAGGAGCAACTGGAAGGAGTGCTGCTAAACCGGTTCTTAAAAGTCGACTCTGTACATTGGGAGGCCACGTAGTGAAACATCAATTCCTTTATATGCCTGAATGTCCAGTCCAACTGCTAGGACGTGATTTGTTGTCAAAATTACAAACACATATAACGTTTCTCCATAATGGAACAACATTTTTAAAGTTCAATGGACTTTCAGGTATAATGACAATATCTGTACCAAAGGAAGAAGAGTGGCGACTTTATACAGTGTTGACTAGCCAAAACCCTAAGAGTGATGAATCCTTGTTCAATATACCAGGAGTGTGGGCAGAGAACAACCCACCAGGACTTGCTCGCAATATTCCACCAATTCGAATTGAACTGAAACTTGGGTTTTATCCAGTGAGCTTAAGACAATACCACATCCCACAAAAGGCCAAGAAGAACATACAATCATATTTGGATAAGTTCATACGGTATGGTATCCTAAAATTCTGTACTTCCCCCTGGAACACCCCATTGTTGCCTGTTCAAAAGCCCGGTACAGATGAGTATCGCCCTGTGCAGGACTTGAGAGCAGTCAATGATGCGGTCGTAAGTATACACCCAGTTGTGCCCAATCCATATAACCTGCTTGCTTTAATTCCGGGCGGGGCTACCTATTTCACTGTCCTAGATCTCAAAGATGCTTTCTTTTGCCTTCGAATTGCTGCGGAAAGCCAGTGTATCTTCGCATTCCAATGGGAAAATGCTGTAACGGGCTCGAAACGCCAGATGACTTGGACAAGACTGCCCCAAGGGTTTAAAAATTCACCTACCCTATTTGGATCAGCTTTAAGTCAAGACTTACTGGATTTCAAGTCCATCCCAGGAGAGTGTGTACTATTGCAATATGTAGATGATTTGTTGATAGCGGCAGTTACAAGAGAAATTTGTCAGCAAGCAACACATGATTTACTACACATTCTCTGGAAGGCAGGATACAAGGTGTCCAGGAAGAAAGCTCAGTTGTGTCAGCCAACTGTCAAGTATCTGGGATTCCATATCTCTGAAGCTCAAAGAATAATGGGGCCAGAGAGAAAAGAAGCTGTATGCCAAATACCAATACCCAAGAATAGAAGACAAGTGCGGGAATTCTTGGGGGCAGCAGGCTTCTGTAGGATATGGATTCCCAGTTGGATATTGGCGAAACCTCTTCATGCAGCTATAAAAGTTACAGAACACGATCCCTTCCTGTGGACCCCTGAACAGCAAAAGGCATTTGAAGATGTGAAGAAGGCTTTGCAATATTATTATATATAATATATATATATATATATATATATATATATATATATTATATATATGCGATATTGGTGAAACCTCTTTATGCAGCTATAAAAGGTACAGAACACGATCCCTTCCTGTGGACCCCTGAACAGCAAAAGGCATTTGAAGATGTGAAGAAGGCTTTGCAATATTATTATATATAATATATATATATATATATATATATATATATATATATATATATATATTATATATATGCGATATTGGCGAAACCTCTTTATGCAGCTATAAAAGGTACAGAACACGATCCCTTCCTGTGGACCCCTGAACAGCAAAAGGCATTTGAAGATGTGAAGAAGGCTTTGATGAGTGCCCCAGCATTAGGTCTACCTGATCATACATGCCCATTCTACTTATATGTACACGAGCAAAGAAGAATGGTTGTGGGAGTATTGACACAGTACTTGGGATCATGGCAACGACCTGTTGCATATATGTCTAAACAACTGGATGCAGTGGCCAGTGGTCTTCCACCTTGTCTAAGAGCCATAGCTGCCGCTGCCCTGTTGGTAGCCGAAGCTGATAAACTCACTCTGGGTCAAGAACTCTATGTGCGAGTCCCGCACGCAGTACAAACGTTGCTAGATTATAAAGGCAATCATTGGTTTAGTAACAGCCGCATGACTAAGTATCAAGCTATGTTGTGTGAAACCCCAAGAGTGCATCTAGAGACTGTTAACATCTTAAATCCAGCTACCCTTTTGCCACAACCTACTGAGAGTCAACATGATTGCCTGGAGGTGATGGATGAAGTATTCTCAAGTAGACCAGATCTTCGTGACTTTCCCATCCAGAACCCTGATGTCCAGTACTATACGGACGGCAGTAGTTATGTGAAAGAAGGGATTCGCTATGCAGGATATGCAGTAACAACCATAGACAAGGTGATAGAAGCTCGGCCATTGTCAAAAGGAACATCGGCACAGAAGGCAGAACTAATTGCACTAACACGAGCGTTACAATTGGCAGAAGGTTTAAGAGTGAACATCTACACGGACTCCAAGTATGCGTTTTTAACCACTCATGCCCACAGAGCTTTGTATAAAGAAAGAGGATTATTGAATTCAGAGGGTAAAGAAATCAAGTACGAAGCTGAGATATTACATCTACTGGAAGCCGTGTGGGAACCGAAAGAAGTTGGTATCATACATTGTCGGGCGCATCTGAAAGGAGATGGTGATGTAACCAAAGGAAATCGGATGGCAGATAATGCAGCTAAGCGTGCCGCTGAATCAGGAAGACAGGAGTATGTGGAACATATAGCTGCTCTTATACCGACTCCACTGTCTCAATGGACTCCAGTTTATACAGCTCAAGAAGAAGAGTGGTTAAAGACTGAAGCTGGAAAGTACCTGGAGAACAAATTGTATCAGTTAGAAGATGGAAGAATAGTTATTCCAGCATCACTAGCTGTAGAAATTGTCCAGAACTATCACAACGGGACACATTCTGGAAGAGATAGTATGGAAGAATCTCTCAGGAAACATTTCTACATACCAAGATTGTCCAACTTGACTCAAGCCATTGTACGAAGATGTGTGATATGTGCCAAGAATAATGCAAGGCAAGGACCAGTGAAACCACTGGGAGTCCAGTATATGGGGGGACTCCCTATGTCCGATCTTCAAATAGACTATACGGTAATGCCTAAATCCGGTGGACATCGCTACCTACTAGTAGTTGTGTGTACCTACTCAGGTTGGGTAGAAGCATGTCCTACTCGTACAGAGAAAGCAGGAGAAGTTGTACGATTCCTGTTGCGAGAAATAATACCCCGATATGGACTACCATGCTCTATAGGATCGGATAATGGTCCAGCCTTTGTTCACCAGTGCCTACAACAACTGACTCATATGCTTGGTATTAAGTGGAAGCTTCATACGGCATATAGACCTCAGAGCTCTGGTAAAGTAGAAAGATGAACAGAACTATTAAGAACCAATTGGCAAAGATGTGTCAAGAGACTCAGCTTAAGTGGAATGTTCTTTTGCCCATAGCTCTGTTGCGTATTCGTATTACACCTACCAGAAGGATGGCTCTCTCACCTTTTGAAATCATGTATGGTCGTCCACCTCCCGTACTTGGTAACTTAAGGGGGGATTTGAGTCAGTTGGGAGAAGGAATTACCCGGCAACAGGTTGTAGAGTTGGGTAAAACTATGGAGGAGGTACAGAAATGGGTACAAGATAGATTACCTGTGAATATTTATCCCCCTGTTCATAGTTATCATCCAGGAGATCAAGTATGGATTAAAGAGTGGAACAGTGTACCGTTAGGGCCTAAGTGGAGGGGTCCTTATGTTGTTCTTTTGTCTACCCCTACAGCTATAAAGGTGGCTGAAGTGACTCCGTGGATTCATCACTCCAGGGTTAAACCAGCAGCAGTAGATTCTTGGCAAGCTACAACAGATCCAGAGAATCCCTGCAAGATCCGGTTAAAGCGCACGACTCAGTCGGAGTGACGAGGAGACATCGGGATTTCAAGTGTGTTTAAAGAGATCAGCAAGTGAGTGTTTTGACGGCCATAATAAAGCCTGACCACTTACCAACGTGACATAGCCAGGGTGTCTTGAAGGGACCTCTGTGAAGGGAAGAGAGGACCTGAAGAACTCCATTCCTTGCAGCCCTTACACCTGGAAGCTGAGGGCCATCGCACGGACGAAGACTGAGGATGAAAACGTCGAAAGAAATGCTTTTGATAATGTATATTTTTGTGATTTTAATTATTCAGGAAGGTAGAGGTACCGACACACCTAGCTGTGAGGTTTGCATTAAGACTACTATAACAGGTAATCATATTTCCCAGACCCTAATTTGGCATTCACAATATGAGTGTAAAGGATATGTATCTAGGTGTAGATACTTAGGTATAGAGTGTAGTGTATGCCATTTAGGAGTAGGAGAACCTAAGTGCTTCAATCCAGAGTATCAACCCCGTACAATTTGGTTGACCCTCCGGAATGAAGACCCACAGGGGACCCTAATAAATAAAACAGTATTAGAAACTGAAGATTCTTCGGGTGTTCTGCTATTTGATGCATGTAAGGCGATATCAAGTGGTAGAAAACCGTGGAATGTATGCGGGGATCTTAAGTGGGAGAGAACGTATGGGTCTAATGATAAGTATATTTGTCCCAGTAGTAAAAACAAGTATGTAAATCCAAAATGCCCAGATAGGGATTATAATTATTGTCCATATTGGTCTTGTGTGGGGTGGGCAACTTGGGGACAGACAGTAGATAGGGATATGATTGTTACTAAGTTGCCTACCAAACCATATTGTAAGTCTATGGAGTGTAACCCAGTCCATATACTTATTAATAATCCTGAACAATTTATAGATAGGTTCGGAAACTTATTTGGGTTTCAGATATATGGGACGGGTTTGGATCCTGGGACAATATTATTTATGGGGATAGAGACCGATACCGTAGCATCTCAAACTCATCAGGTTTTCCATTCTTTTTATGAAGAGATGAGTGTAGAAAATAAGATCCCCCATAATGCTAAAAACCTGTTTATTGATCTAGCTGAGAGTATTGCAGGTAGTCTTAATGTGACCAACTGCTATGTGTGTGGAGGTACTAACATGGGAGACCAATGGCCCTGGGAAGCAAAGGAGGTAAGGTATTCTGGTTCTGAGACAATTGAACAAATATCTTCTCAAGCCGATTATCAAATGAGTGTTAGAGGTAAATCTGAGTGGCAATTAAAGACCTCCATTATAGGTTATGTTTGCATAGCAAGGAAATGAATAATGTTTAATACATCTGTAGGAGAATTAACTTGTCTAGGGCAAAAAGCTTATGATGATAATACAAAGAATACAACCAGGTGGTCGGCTTCAAATGTCTCAGAACCACCTAACCCGTTTGCAAGTTATGCCAATTTAAAGGACGTGTGGTTTGATCTATCTATCACATCTAGTTGGAAAGCCCCAGCAAATTTGTACTGGATCTGTGGTAAGAAAGCCTATTGGGAGTTACCACAGGACTGGGAAGGGGCATGTGTGTTAGGTATGCTCAAACCATCCTTCTTCTTGTTGCCTATTGAAACAGGAGAGACTTTGGGAGTTAAAGTATATGATGTGAATCATAGGAAGAAAAGGGGACCCCTAGAGATAGGTACCTGGGAAGATAATGAATGGCCTCCCCAGCGTATTATAGATTATTATGGGCCAGCTACATGGGCAGAGGATGGTACTTTTGGATATAGAACCCCAATATATATGCTCAACCGTATTATAAGGTTACAGGCAGTGGTTGAGATAATTACCAATGAGACATCACAAGCGCTCAATCTCCTAGCGAAGCATAATACTAGGATGAGGACAGCCGTTTACCAAAATAGATTAGCTTTGGATTACCTATTGGACGTAGAGGGAGGTGTATGTGGGAAGTTTAACCTAAGCAATTGCTGTCTTCAAATAGATGATGAAGGGCAAGCAATAGCTGAGCTTACTAGCCATATGGTTAAACTAGCGCATGTGCCTACTCAGGTATGGAAAGGGTATAATCCAAGTAGTTGGTTTGGTAATTGGTATGAGCAGTTTGGGGGACTTAAGGCATTGGTAGATGGAGTCATGCTAATCTTAATGCTGTGTCTTCTCCTACCATGTCTTGTTCCTTTGGTAGTTAGGTCTATGAAGGGCATTATAGAAAATATATCATAGAGAAAGGCTGCTGCACAGATAAGGGCCATATATAGATATGAGGCTCTAAATCAGGGAGAACCAGTGCAGGAAGAGGAATGCTGAGGGATTCATGTCTTTAGGGAGTCGCAAAGTCTGGTCTGGTTCATGGTAACCTGAGGTGTATGCAAACCAAGGTTAAGTGATGCCTCCGGAATTGTGAAAATATCAGAGGCATCAAAGGGGGGAATGTGGTGGAATCTCGGTAAAAATAAATTTAGTAGGCCGAGATTACCACGTGGCATGTGTATGTGCATATACTGGTGTATCGGTCGGTTGGTTGCACGTGGCAAAGATACAATCAGTAGTGTACGGAGCATGTGCGAGAATACCTGATGTAGTATTCCCCTCCTCCATTGTGCTGGGCAAGCCATGCGGTCAACAGGAAGTTAGTTCTTGTTCGATTGATTGGGTAAGAGTATGTGTGGGTGGAGCTTATTATGGGAGGAGTTACATGCCTATATAAGGAGCCTACACTATTGTCCGGGGCTCAGATCTTGTTGTATTTTGGTGACATTAGTCCCTCTGAGTCCCGTTCGGGGAATCGAATAAAGAATCTCTTCCTTCTTGAAGAAACCTGTGTCCATCTCTCTGTGCTTGGCTTCCGTCAGTTTCTCCGGTATCAGTACTATGCGTGCAAGCTACTGTGACAACAGATATGAGTGGCACTGTGCACTGGCAGAAGTTGGCATAGTAGACGCTGTAGGCCTGACACACACGCTTGCAGACAACTAACTGCTATTCAATCTATTACAGTCAAAATTGTATATTTTTTTAAATGTACACTACTGTTACACCAGATATGAGTTGCACTGGTGTGACACTGTGCCCTGGCAGGCCCTGAAATGTACACGTGTGAAGGAAACTGACTGCTAATATTTCACTGTGAAATTTCTAGTTTTTTTTTAAATGTATACTACTGTTACACCAGATATGAGTTGCACTGGTGTGACACTGTGCCCTGGCAGGCCCTGAAATGCACACGTGTGAAGGAAACTGACTGCTATTATTTCACAGTCAAATTTCTAGTTTTTTTAATGTACACTACTGTTACACCAGATATGAGGTAGGATATGTGTGAAGGAAACTGACTGCTATTATATTACAGTCAAAAAGTTTTTTGTTTTTTTTAAATGCAAGCTATTGTGACACCAGATATGAGTGGTGGCACTGGGCAAGTGGGCACAGTATACGCTGTGAGCCTGACACACACGCTGGCAGGCAGGCAACTGCAATTAGATTACACAGGAAAAAAAAAAAGCAGACTGATGTTCTAGCCCTAAAAAGGGCTTTTTGGGATGCTGTCCTTACAGCAGAGATCAGATGAGTCCTTCAGGACTGTAGTGGACACTGAATACACTAGCCTAGCTATCTATTTCCCTATTAAATCAGCAGCAGCTACACTGTCCCTCCTCTCACTAAGAATGCAGCTTCCGAATGAATCTAAAATGGATGCAGTCCAGGAGGTGGGAGGGTCTGGGAGGGAGGGTCTGCTGCTGATTGGCTGGAATGTGTCTGCTGACTGTGAGGTACAGAGTCAAAGTTTACTCAATGATGACGAATAGGGGGCGGACCGAACATCGCATATGTTCGCCCGCCGTGGCGAACGCGAACAAGCTATGTTCGCCAGGACCTATTCGCTGGCGAACTATTCGGGACATCTCTAATGATGAATGATATCTAGGGGGCAGCCAGAAAATGATTCAAGTGATAAGTGACCAGTAGAGGGAAAAAAAGGAGAAGTTGTAAAACAATCTGCACTTACAAGAACTTTGACTGCACAGAGTTACATCACGGGAAGGAGTAGAAAGAGTTACTCTTTCCTAACGACTCCCGCAGAGGTGCTCACACAAACTTTGAGTGGTAGATAGCCTGTTTCATTCATCCTAGTGTTAAACTGTTGTTTATATCTAGTGCATACACAGGGTATAGGGGATAGGAGACACTTTAAGATTCTTGAAAATAGGTAAACTTTTTGATTAAAGGAACACTCAAAGTACCATAACCACTACAGAATATTGCAAAGGTTATGGTGGTAGAAGTGCCCTGACATCCCCCCCCCCCCCCGCTCACTCGCCCCATTATTATTAGTCAAACCATTTGTTAAAAGCAATCAGTCAATGCCCTGATCCTGCACTACAGGGTTTAGCTCACAAGAGGTGTTGGAAGCTTGTAGCAGGGAACTTGCAGCTCTCAAGTGCTGCTCCAAAAAAGTCGTGGACCCAGTTAACAAATCAACCCATTCAAACCCACAGTTTTACAAATTACAATGGGAGGGGCAAGGGCAAGACTTCTGACACCATATTCTTTACAGTGTGATATAGAGGTTACTTTACTTTGAGTGTTCCTTACATCATACATCATACATCATATACAGGTGATATCATGCAAAAGTTCATTTATTTCAGTAATGCAACATAAAAGGGGAAACTAATATATGAGATAGACGCATTACATGCAAAGCAAGATAGTTCAAGCCGTGATTATGGCTTACAGATCATGAAAACCCCAAATCCAGAATCTCAGTAAATTAGAATATTGTAATATGGTGCAATATTCTAGGCTCACAGTGTCCCACTCTAATCAGCTAAGTAAGCCATAACACCTGCAAGGGGTTCCTGAGCCTTTAAATGGTCTCTCAGTCTGGCTCAGTAGGAAGGGAAAAGTGTGGAAGAAAAAGGTGCACAAGCAGCAGGGATAACTGCAGCCTGAAGAGGATTGTCAGGAAAAGGCCATTCAAAAATGTTGGGGACTTTCACAAGGAGTGGACTGAGGCTGGAGTCAATGCATCAAGAGTCGGATCCTGGACATGGGCTTCAGATGTTGTATTCCTCTTGTCAAGCCGCTCCTGAACAACAAACAACGTCAGAAGCGTCTTACCTGGGCTAAAGAAAAACAGACCTGGTCTATTGCTCATTGGTCCAAAGTCCTCTTTTCTGATGAGAGCAACTATTGCATCTCATTTGGAAACCAAGGACCCAGCGTCTGGAGGAAGAATGGAGAGGCACACACTGCAAGATGCTTGAAGTCCAGTGTGAAGTTTCCACAGTCTGTATATCCACTCCTTGTGAAAGTCAAAAACACTTTTGAATGGCCTTTTTCTGACAATCCTCTCCAGGCTGCGGTCATCCCTGCTGCTTGTGCACCTTTTTCTTCCACACTTTTCCCTTCCACATAACTTTCTATTAATGTGCTTTGATACAGCACTTTGGGAACATCCAACTTCCTTCGCAATTACCTTTTTAGCTGATTAGAGTGGGACACTGTGAGCCTAGAATATTGCACCTTTTCACAATATTCTAATTTACTGAGATTGTGGATTTGGGGTTTTCATGAGCTGTAAGCCATAATCATCGCACTTATGACAAATCACGGCTTGAACTATCTTGCTTTGCATGTAATGCGTCTATCTCATATATTAGTTTCCCCTTTTATGTTGCATTACTAAAATAAATGAACTTTTGCACGATATTCTAATTTTCCAAGTATCACCTGTATAAGTAAAAGATGTTGATCAAAAATATGACAGTCATAACCAAAATATTGTAATCCTATATCATTGATGTAATAAATAATTGGTTTTAGGAGTACTACTAAAGATAAGCAGGAGGGTACTCGAATAGAGGCTGTATATGTTTCCAGCAAACAAATTCCCATGCAAGTTTGTTAACAAACAAAACACATAAATAAAACACGTAAATAAAGGATGATAATTGAAGTAATGTACTGAAAATTTTAATCAAATGAGTTACTGTTCACACCCACTGCAGCTACCATCAAGGGGAATCACTAATGGATTTGATTTAGATCCTAAACAAGAAAAAAAAGAATATAAAAATGCAATACTCACTTACCACTTCTGTGGTGTCCAATAGTGAACATATTCCAAGCAGGGGACCGGGAGAGTCAGGTCGCGGACCATGTAAAACCATGTAAATATTTGGACCAACAAATGGTCTAAAATGGGAACTGTTGAGAGCATATGAAAGAGTTATATATTTAGGTAGACAGGAATAAGAAATGCAAGATTATTGTCATAAAACATTTTTTAAGTCGTAATCCTCAGTCAATCTTATAGGGGAAAGGGTCTCCAATGTGGAGATCCATTTAGTCTCCTTCTGTAATAGGAGCCTTTGTCTGTCCACACTCTGTCTATTATTTTTAATAATAGTTGATTCATGCTGCGTCCATAGGACTTAAAATGTCTGGCCACTGGGGCTTCACATATACCCCTTTGTAGTGCCGCCAAGATGCTGTACACTTTTAAGTTTCTACATTTACCTGCCAAAGCACTCTGATTGGTGGGCTTGAAATCCAACCAATCAGAGTGCTCTGTGTCATTTTACACAGCGTGGGAAAGTTCTTTGGAATTTTCCCATGCTGTGTAATTTGACTCATAGTCTCTGATCGGTTGCTTTCTTTTTTGTAATCTCAAAGAACTTTCCCATGCTGTGTAAAATGACACAGGGGAAACATGGCTTTCATTTAACATCACATATTTAGGTATGGAACATAATTTAATATGAATAAAATATTTAAAAAAATGGGAGCAATAGGGACGGCATAGAACACCCTGCGGTCTTAAGAGGTTAAATGAACAAAACTAAACGAAAAGGTAATGCATTCGGAATTTGCCCTTTAATTTCATTTATATTTAGTTTGTAGGGCTTTCGTTTACATTTTAGTAATCGAATATGAACAAAAAAACTGAATTTTCAGTCGAAATCATATTTGTACGAAAACAAATGCACATGTTTACCAATATCAATTTGATCCCAACCAACGGTCGGGCAAACCACCATCCACTGGCAAAACTGTTCGTCATAGCACCACCAGTTCAACCCCCCATACACCCGACATGCAGTCCAGACCGTATCCTGATAACAGAACAGGGCTGAGCATTTTTCAGGAGCCTTTTCCCCTATGACACTGGCCAAGATCGAAAAGGCCCTGATCCAATTGCCAAACATTTTGGGGATCTTCCGATATCAAAACTTTTCTTTGTCCTTCTCGGAGTCCTTAGTCTCCTTATCAGGAAGGGCAAATCCGTGCACTCTCAGCCCCCCAGACAAAGTAACCGAAGTAGGGTCCCACCCTAACCGAAGTAGGGTCCCACCCCACCCTAACCTGCGCATCCAAGGATGGGGCTGCGGAACTACGCTCCCAGTCATCCTCAGACACCCCATTAAGGAACCCCAGGCCCCAGAACTGCCATGGCTAACCCCACCTGCCGCCTGACAACAACAGCTGCAGAGGCCTGAAGATGAGCCAGCTGAGCCGGCAGGTGCAGACCCCCATCCTGTAAGTCCTTAGCCCTGAGGGCAGAGAGGACAGCTTCGATATCCATAGCCTGACCGCAAACAGCACTTGGAAATCAGGTATACCGAGCGCAACAACCAGCAATTACCAAGCTATAACCAACTGATAATTAAGATGGCTGCTATCCTGTAAGATGGCAACCTATTTATACTACCCCACCCATCTACCCCCTTACTACTCCACCCACTGTTCCAGGACCACTTTAGAACATCCCTCAGTATACACTACCCTCACATTCACATGTCCCTGTTCTGCCTATGCCTTGCCTGACTCCTCATGGTCTGGACAAGCAGAGGAACATGCAAAGCGAGCATGACAATGTGAGGAGGGGTACTGTATGCACATTAGCTACTAGAATGCACTGTAGTGGTTATGGTCCTTATATTATTTTTTTAAAAGTAGATAAATAGAATATGTTTTTACATAATGCAGTATTCATCCCTCTTTTTATACCTTTTTTTCTATGTTGATCTCTTCCAAACCTCATATAAATTCAAGAACCCTTGTCTTGTATCAGTATATTGTGAAACATGGCTACAAGGACATCTGGTTATAATATACATTTTTTGTTTATAGTAACACATTTTCTTTTAATGTCATAAAAAGTAGTAAATAAATATGTATTTTTGTTAAGAATAGAATTTACCACATTGTTAGTGATTTTTAGCAATTAGACAGAAATATAGACTCTGGAAAGATGTGCTTAAAGCATTTCATATACTTTTTTTTGTATTTGTTTTAACTATATACATTACAATTCATTCATTTTATTAAGTTACACTGATGTCTAACAATATAGACAAATTGTTCTAAAAATAGGGTTTAATGGGCAAATGGCTCCATGCACTGTCATCAATGTTCCATCCTTCACATTACACATTCGACCACAGATTCATCATAATTGTGTTAAGATAACTGATATGATTGACAAATTTCACACATTTGACATGGCTACAAGCAGAAAAGAAAATGCTCACATTTCAAAATGTTGACACAGTGATGTGGGAAAGAAATGAGCCTTGACACATCAAGTCCAGAAGCACGTTACTAAGTCAGGCTTGAATTTAGAAATAAGTCTTCAAGACATTTCTTGTCATCAGTTTCTTAAAGACGCACTTCTAGTACAAAATATATAAATATACTGAGCTGAGCTGTGATACTAAGTTGCGATAAATCAGTCTATCAGTCTTGCATTAGTATTATATTATCTTAATTCCTATATTTAACAAACTATTGTACTATGCTTCAGAACACGTTTTTTTTTAATACAATTAATGTGTCCTTATATAATAGTAATAATTCAAATGGACCTGTCATGTTTTCATTTTCATCATAACACAGACCTGTATCTTAAGCTGTCAATATGTTATTACATAACTTTTTCACAATGTGATCTGGTATAATTTTGTCATATTTTCTATTTAGTAAATGACATATTTACCACTAAGACAAAATGGTCTGGGTTAAGAGAAGAAGATAGAAGGTAATCTTAGGTTACTGGTCTGTTTAATATAAGTTAACAATAAATCCTTCAAATTCATTGCAGTTAGATGTTAGCACATTGTGGTGGCGAGGGAGCACATTTGTCTGACTAAATTCTCACTGCTCAATTCTCTGCCATTTAGGAGTTAAATCCCTTTGCATATGTGGCCCAAGCCACAACTCACTTGCTTGTACATCACACAACTGCCCTACACAATTTCTAAACAAATAAGTATATATTGTTTAGTTTCCCTTTGTCTAATTTATAAGTTCTTATCTTCTGCTATGTTAATTGCCTGCTCATACTTGTAACAGCCTGCTGTGTGTGACTAAAGTTCAATCAACACAACACAACAGGAGAGAAGAATTTCTAAAGTGAACACACCGTGCTATAAGATGTGATTGAAAAGTAAACCATTTCTTCATGGAGACTGTGTGAGTCACAGCCAAGACAGATGTGGCTAGAGCTGTATAAAAAAAAAAAAAAAATTGACAACTCATAAATGGCAGAGGATTGAGCAATGAGACTGCAAATGTATATCTAATAAAACTCCTTCATTAGGCTAAACTTGTTTTGGTGCTTAGAATATCTCTTTAATGTGATTTTAACTTTTCAAATATAATAAACATAGAAACATAGAAACATAGAATGTGACGGCAGATAAGAACCATTCGGCCCATCTAGTCTGCCCAGTTTTCTAAATACTTTCATTAGTCCCTGGCCTTATCTTATAGTTAGGATAGCCTTATGCCTATTCCACGCATGCTTAAACTCCTTTACTGTGTTAACCTCTACCACTTCAGCTGGAAGGCTATTCCATGCATCCACTACCCTCTCAGTAAAGTAATACTTCCTGATATTATTTTTAAACCTTTGTCCCTCTAATTTAAGACTATGTCCTCTTGTTGTGATAGTTTTTCTTCTTTTAAATATAGTCTCCTCCTTTACTGTGTTGATTCCCTTTATGTATTTAAATGTTTCTATCATATCCCCCCTGTCTCGTCTTTCCTCCAAGCTATACATGTTAAGATCCTTTAACCTTTCCTGGTAAGTTTTATCCTGCAATCCATGAACCAGTTTAGTAGCCCTTCTTTGAACTCTCTCTAAGGTATCAATATCCTTCTGAAGATAGGGTCTCCAGTACTGTGTACAGTACTCCAAGTGGGGTCTCACCAGTGTTCTGTACAATGGCATGAGCACTTCCCTCTTTCTACTGCTAATACCTCTCCCTATACAACCAAGCATTCTGCTAGCATTTCCTGCTGCTCTATTACATTGTCTGCCTACCTTTAAGTCATCAGAAATAATCACCCCTAAATCCCTTTCGTCAGATTTTGAGGTTAGGACTCTATCAAATATTTTGTACTCTACCCTTGGGTTTTTGCGTCCAAGATGCATTATCTTGCACTTATCCACATTAAATGTTAGTTGCCACAACTCTGACCATTTTTCTAGTTTACCTAAATCATTTTCCATTTGGCTTATCCCTCCTGGAACATCAACCCTGTTACATATCTTAGTATCATCCGCAAAAAGACACACCTTACCATCAAGACCTTCTGCAATATCACTAATAAAAATATTAAAGAGAATGGGTCCAAGTACAGATCCCTGAGGTACCCCACTGGTGACAAGCCCAAGCTTCGAATATACTCCATTGACTACAACCCTCTGTTGCCTGTCACTCAGCCACTGCCTTACCCATTCAACAATATTGGAATCCAAACTCAAAGATTGTAGTTTATTGATAAGCCTTCTATGTGCAACAGTGTCAAAAGCCTTACTGAAATCTAGGTAAGCAATGTCTACTGCACCACCCTGATCTATAATTTTAGTTACCCAATCAAAAAAATCAATAAGATTAGTTTGGCATGATCTCCCTGAAGTAAACCCATGTTGTCTCTGGTCTTGAAATCCATGTGTTTTTAGATGTTCAACAATCCTATCCTTTAACATGGTTTCCATCACTTTCCCCACTACTGAAGTAAGGCTTACTGGCCTATAGTTGCCCGACTCCTCCCTATTACCTTTCTTGTGAATGGGCACAACATTCGCTAACTTCCAATCTTCTGGGACTACTCCTGTTATCAATGATTGGTTAAATAAATCTGTTAATGGTTTTGCTAGTACACCACTAAGCTCTTTTAATAGCTTTGGGTGTATTCCATCAGGTCCCATTGACTTATTTGTCTTTACTTTTGACAGTTGAAATAGAACCTCTTCCTCTGTAAACTCACGTGTAATAAATGACTCATTTATCCTTTTTCTTAACTGAGGTCCCTTTCCTTCATTTTCATCTGTAAATACTGAACAAAAATATTCATTGAGGCAGTCAGCTAGACCTTTATCCTCATCTACATACCTTCCTTCTTTTGTTTTTAATCTAACTAATCCTTGTTTTACTTTTCTTTTCTCATTTATGTATCTAAAAAAAGTTTTGTCCCCCTTTTTTACTGACTGTGCTATTTTCTCTTCTGTGTGGGATTTGGAAGCTCTTATAACTTGCTTAGCCTCTTTCTGCCTAATCTTATAGGTCATTCTGTCTTCCTCACTCTGTTTTTTTTTATAATTACTAAATGCTAACTTTTTGTTTTTTACTATTTTGGCCACATCTGCGGAGTACCACAGTGGTTTCTTGAATTTTTTGCTTTTACTGACAAGCCTAATGCAATTTTCTGTTGCCTTCAGTAGTGCAACTTTTAAATAATCCCATTTCTTTTGGACTCCATATAAATTGCTCCAGTCTGATAATGACTCCTTTACACATATTCTTATTTTAGAAAAGTCTGTTTTTCTAAAGTCTAAAACTTTTGTTTTTGTGTGGTGTGACTCAGTCACTGTTCTTATATTAAACCACACTGACTGATGATCACTGGATCCTAAACTTTCACCTACAGTAATATCTGATACCAAATCTCCATTTGTTAACACTAAATCTAGTATGGCCTCTTTACGAGTTGGCTCCTCAACGACTTGTTTTAGAGACAATCCCAGTAGGGAGTTTAGAATATGTGTGCTCCTGGCACAAGTAGCTATTTTTGTTTTCCAATTCACATCAGGAAGATTAAAGTCACCCATGATGATAACTTCCCCCTTCATTGTAATTTTAGCTATTTCTTCAACTAGTAGATTATCTAACTCTTCAATTTGTCCTGGGGGCCTATAAATCCCACCTACACGAGTTACTGTGTGATTACCAAATTCTAACGTAACCCAAACGGACTCTATGTTCGCCTCACTAACCTTTATTAGGCTAGATTTTATGCTATCCTTTACATACAGGGCCACCCCTCCCCCTTTCTTGCCTTCCCTGTCTTTTCTATACAAAGAGTACCCTGGTATTGCTATGTCCCAGTCATTTTTCTCATTATACCATGTCTCAGTAACAGCGACTAAATCTACACTATCAGTTGCCATTATTGCTACAAGTTCATGGATCTTTTTCCCTAAACTGCGAGCATTTGTAGACATGACTCTAAGCTTATCATTTTTTAACACACTTGCTACAGGCACCTTCTGTCCTTGTTTTGGGGGACAATTGGATTGATGTTTTATCACCCTTTTGCCCCCCCCTCCTAGTTTAAAAACATCCTAGCAAAACCTCTGAACTGCTCACTGAGAACATTTGTTCCCTTTTGAGAAAGATGCAAACCATCTTTTTTGTACAGTTTATTTCCATTCCAAACAGAGCTACCATGAGCAATAAAGCCAAATCCTTGCTCCCGACACCATTCACCAAGCCACAAGTTAAAGTCCCTAATACGCATCCGCCTGTCGTTCTGAGTGTTATGCACAGGCAGAACTTCAGAGAATGACAGTGTGGAAGCAACCTGCCGTATATCATTGGCAAAAACACTAAAAACTTCCTTAACCTCTGAAACCTCATTGCAAGCCAAGTCATTTGTCCCTAAATGGACAAGTACATCCAATTCCCCTTCCTGCTTTGCTTGCTTAACAATATTACAGATACGTCTCCTGTCTCTGTGAGCAGTAGCTCCGGGAAGACACCTCACAAGACCACCATTGTCCATCTCCACACCTCTTATGATGGAATCCCCCAACAACAACTGCTTTCTATTAGGCCTCACCATAGTCTTCAAGCCTCTCTGCACAACACCACTAGCCTCAGTGCCTCTCTGCACAACACCACTAGCCCCAGTGCCTCTCTGCACAACACCACTAGCCTCAGTGCCTCTCTGCACAACACCACTAGCCTCAGTGCCTCTCTGCACAACACCACTAGCCTCAGTGCCTCTCTGCACAACACCACTAGCCTCAGTGCCTCTCTGCACAACACCACTAGCCTCAGTGCCTCTCTGCACAACACCACTAGCCTCAGTGCCTCTCTGCACAACACCACTAGCTTCAGTGCCTCTCTGCACAACACCACTAGCCTCAGTGCCTCTCTGCACAACACCACTAGCCTCAGTGCCTCTCTGCACAACACCACTAGCCTCAGTGCCTCTCTGCACAACACCACTAGCCTCAGTGCCTCTCTGCACAACACCACTAGCCTCAGTGCCTCTCTGCACAACACCACTAGCTTCAGTGCCTCTCTGCACAACACCACTAGCCTCAGTGCCTCTCTGCACAACACCACTAGCCTCAGTGCCTCTCTGCACAACACCACTAGCCTCAGTGCCTCTCTGCACAACACCACTAGCCTCAGTGCCTCTCTGCACAACACCACTAGCCTCAGTGCCTCTCTGCACAACACCACTAGCCTCAGTGCCTCTCTGCACAACACCACTAGCCTCAGTGCCTCTCTGCACAACACCACTAGCCTCAGTGCCTCTCTGCACAACACCACTAGCCTCAGTGCCTCTCTGCACAACACCACTAGCCTCAGTGCCTCTCTGCACAACACCACTAGCCTCAGTGCCTCTCTGCACAACACCACTAGCCTCAGTGCCTCTCTGCACAACACCACTAGCCTCAGTGCCTCTCTGCACAACACCACTACACTCTGAAAGTGCAGAAAATGAATGATGTAGAACAACAGACTGTGCAATATGCCTTTTATCCACAACTCCAAGTCTACCAGATCCTACAGTAATCCATCTGCCATTCCTAGTATGTCTCTGCGGCAATGGCTTTGCAGCAGTTCCAGCCTGAATTTGTTTACCAGATAATTTACAAATCTCAGACTTCAAAAATACAATCTCCTGCCGCAAGATAGAGAACTGTCTACAGATTAGACAGCAACCAAATCTCCAAAAAGTGGAACGTGAAACAAATGCAAAGCAACTATTACACTGAACTAAGTCTGCCATTCCAATGAGGCGAATAATTTAAATCAAACAAATTTTACCTTTTTTTTTTATTTATCCTCCTGAATACCTCAGATTACCTCCAGGTTATCTCCAACCACACACACACTTAGAAGCAACACTTAGATGAAGCAACCAAGCTCTATTAGCCAAGCTAATGACAACAGCCCTTATATACTCCTCAAATCACCTCCCACTAGGAATGTTTAACACCTGGGCAGGCCTCTGCTTATTAGCAAACAATAGCTAATTTACACAGCAATCAATAGCAAGTAGCTACCTAATCAAATCAAATGCCTTATAATTACCAACAGGAAATCAAACCTTGTGCAATCAGTAACCTTTTCCTACAGATGAATCTTACCTGTAACAGTAAAAAAAGAAAACTCTTAGCACAACTCTTAGACAGTTGCAGCTTCTGTAAAACTCTCCAGAATATCTCCAACCACACACACACTTAGAAGCAACACTTAGATGAAGCAACCAAGCGTATTCCTTATTCAACCCAATGTTGTGTTCTCCCATTAATTTGACTTACCTCTCCTTGCTCCACTTTGCCTTACAATCAGCTTCCTTCTCATGAGGACACCTTGACTCTCATTGTTCATCATTAAGATTATTCACTAAATTTAGAATTTTAGTCAATCAATTTCAAATTGCAAAATCCAGGCAAAAATAGCTGATTTGAAGAAATTGTGCTAACTGCTAGATTCAAGTGTTACAGTAAAACATATTGTGACTGAGTCAGCTTGACAAGCAGTGAATACGTATGGCTACACATTCAAATCATATCTAGAATGGGGTAGAAGGAGGCAAAACTCATTTTTAATTTTCTGCAGAAGAAATTAAACTGTTATCCATGACAAAAGTTCATAAACATTTCTGAGTATTGCATTGAGTTGCTATAATGATATTTACATCACTGTTTTCATTAAACACAGTGGGCTTCACACATGTTAAGTAATATAAATGAACTCATTATTTAATTTTTACAATTAATTTTAATTAATTAAGAATTATATCCGAAAAAAACAAAAACATATTGGTGTGTTTATTTAGACAGGACATAAACGTATTAATCTGTAGGACATATCTTCTTCACACTGAGTATCTTCGTCTTATAATTTTGGCCAACAGTGTATCACCTTGTGCATTTTCCCCTCAGGACAATGGTTCCTAATGCATGTAAATTCTGAATACGGTATGGCTAGTTTTTCTGGCTACTGTCAGTCAGTAAACTGTAACTTTTCATTATGTGCCTAATAACAATGATAGGATCTTTAACTTAGTTTTTATAATGAATTTCCCTTACTTTTTAATGAGGGTTCTGCCTCTGGCTCGCTGAACTTATATCTAACCCTAGGCAGATAACGCCTGGAGAAAAGGTTCCATTTCAAGTGTTCCATCCAGAGAGCCCAAGGCTATGACAAAATAAAGTTTCTTACATGCATTGTATATTGGCATGTGACTTTTCATGATCACACATTTAATAGCCGCCTCATACTTATGTTAAAGCATCAGCTGATATGGCCATAGAAACACATATCAATGTATGTAAAAATAAGAAAAGTATATTCAACAACAACTAAACATTATATATAAGGTTTTAATTAAAGCTGATTGCAGTGTGGGTTTTGTGAGAGTCGTTCTTTATAGTTTTTAGAATTTATTATTCTGGAAAAACTGCATATATCTATTAAATAAAAAGTATACTAATTGGAGCAGGGATGGACTGACAGTGGTCTGGGCCCCAGGGCAAAATTAGGACCTGGGCCTCCTGCAGACCAATGTATATGCTGGTGTAGATGTACCATGTATTTGATTGTATGTGTATGTAAATTGAATGTATGTTTCTGTGTGTATCTTTACTGTGAGCCCTGGTGTAAGTGCCTGGTGTATGTATGTCTGTTGTAGTGTCAGGGTATGTGGATTCAGAGTATATTTAAATACATGGTGTGGTTTTTTTTTTAAAATAGGGTAGTATTTATCTGTGTTTGTTTAGCATGGCAGTATGTGGCTCCATTTGGCTGTGCTGATCTTCTGGCAAAGGCTCTGCTCCTTCCTTCAGCCAAACAGACCGGCACACTGAGGGGCAGCCTAGTGGGGTCTTTGGGAAGGCCCCTAAGCTGTCCCATTGGCGGATCCAGGGGGGGGGCAACGGGGCAATTGCCCCCCCCCGAGATTCTCCCCTGCCGGCTAGTGCAGGGCTGACATTGCCCAAGTGCCAGCCCTGCATTGTGCCTGCAGACTGGGAGGGAGATCAGTGATCAGTGATCTCCCTCCCCGGTCCGCAGGCACATTACTGACAGCCGGCAGGGGAGGGAGAGAGGACCCGGGAGCTGTTACCAGCAGCTCCTCCGGGTCCTCCTCTCGCGAGATTTGGAGCGTTGCCGCGGTTACCACGGCAACGCTCCAAATCTCGCGAGAGTGAACTCTAGCCCTGGAGCGCGGGCTAGAGTTCACTGGAACCACTGGACCACCAGGGATTCCCCACTGGGACCACCAGGGATCCAGAAATGTCCCCCCTCCTCCTCAATAAAGGTAAGAAGGGAGGGGGGACATAATATATTTTATTAAATACATTTTTTTTATTTTTTTTTATTAAAAAGCCTCCCTTCCCTCCTCCCCTCCCCCATACACACTGCCCCCATACACACACTGCCCCCATACACACTGCCCCATACACACTGCCCAACATACACTGCCCCCATACACACTGCCCAACATACACTGCCCCCATACACACACTGACCCCATACACACACTGACCCCATACACACACTACACACACTGACCCCATACACACACTACACACACTGACCCCATACACACACTGACCCCATACACACACTGACCCCATACACACACTGACCCCATGCACACACTGACCCCATGCACACACTGACCCCATGCACACACTCACCCCATACACACACTACACACACTGACCCCACACACACTGCCCCCATACATACACACACTGCCCCCATACACACAAACACTGCCCCCATACACACACACTGCCACCCTTACGCACTCACACTCACTTCACCGCTCACACACACACTGCACCTTTCACACACACTTCACCCCTAACACACACCACTTCTCCTATGCCCTATATCCCAGCAGACCCCAGGTAAGTTGTCAAACTGTTCTTAAACGGTATGACTACTTACTCCGGGGTGGGATCCTGGCACTACTGGCACCATAACTACTACACTGAGCTGTAGTGGTTATTGTGCTAGGATTTTTTTTTTAAAATAATCTACAAGTGCCCCTCCCGAGATCAGGCTCTGGATCCGCCACTGAGCTGTCCCTCAGTTTACCCTGCATGGCGGAGCAGATTTCAAGCAGTAAGGGCTGTGCGGGCCCCTTGCTGTGTGCAGGCTGGCTGAGAAGATTGTTTAACACCCAAGCTCAGCCATTAATGCCCTGCAGCAGGGGCAGGCCCCCCAGTGCCTCAGGCCCACGGTGCATGATCGATTTGCCCGAGTGCTCAGTCCGCCCCTGAATTTGAGCATGGAACCATGCATACATGTATAAAACAATACATCCATATTCATAAAAAACAAGAAATTAGTAATAATCATCAAATGTGCCAAGGCTGAGAAACATAGAAACATAGAATGTGACGGCAGATAAGAACCATTCGGCCCATCTAGTCTGCCCAATTTTCTAAATACTTTCATTAGTCCCTGGCCTTATCTTATAGTTAGGATAGCCTTATGCCTATCCCACGCATGCTTAAACTCCTTTACTGTGTTAACCTCTACCACTTCAGCTGGAAGGCTATTCCATGCATCCACTACCCTCTCAGTAAAGTAATACTTCCTGATATTATTTTTAAACCTTTGTCCCTCTAATTTAAGACTATGTCCTCTTGTTGTGGTAGTTTTTCTTCTTTTAAATATAGTCTCCTCCTTTACTGTGTTGATTGCCTTTATGTATTTAAATGTTTCTATCATATCCCCCCTGTCTCGTCTTTCCTCCAAGCTATACATGTTAAGATCCTTTAACCTTTCCTGTTAAGTTTTAAAGGTTTTAGTTTTAAGGAGAGAAAGCAGTCACTTCTACAGTTGTACATCCCAACCCCTGAGATGTATGAAATCAGGACAAGTAGTTGGTAGGCCTAAAGTGGCATGCCAATGACACTACTTGCATGTTTGGCAATGCCAAAAGTTGACAGCTCTCCCTGAAAAGAAGGTGGGTCAACCAAACCAAAGAGGGGGCATGTTAGCCTGCCATGAATGTTTTTTAGGTTGCATAGAGTGTTGCTGTTACTAATGTTGTGCTCACACTGTGCTTGCTAGTAACAATTCCCTGGTATCACAGTATGCGTGGCGCCTCAGGATCAACTCAGGATGTCTTGAAAGAACCCTAATATTGGAATGTTCATGCAGGATCTGAAACTGTTGGGAGGCGTGTCCTGGGTTCATTTTTATACTTTGACATATGTTATTAATATATACATATATATTAAATATATAAATGAAAGATTGCATTAAATAATAGTCTTTTAATACTTATATATTTTAGATCAATGATTTTAACACATAATCTGGTCAGGGCCGGCGCGTCCATAAGGCGGCACAGGCGGCCGCCTTAGGGCGCACCGGCTCTGGGGGCGCAAGATTTCGGTGACCGGCAGGAGGGAAGCGCTCCCTCCTGCCAGGTCACCTTCTAGACCCCCGGCGGGCGGCAGCAGTTCTAATGAGAGGCGGCGAGGGAGCTCTAACCTGTCTGCTCTGCTCCCTCGCGCGCTGTTTGCTGATTCTGTGGGAGCCGGAATATGACGTCATATTCCGGCTCCCGGCATCAGCAGACAGCCCGCGAGGGAGCAGAGCAGACAGGTTAGAGCTCCCTCGCCGCCTCTCATTAGAACTGCTGCCGCTCGCTGCACTGAAGCCCCACTGGACCCCAGGGACACATCCACACCAGCTCTCTCCAGGTAGGGAGGCTGGGTGGATATTTATTATTAATTTGTGTGTGTCTGAAAGTGTATGTGTGAGTGTGTGTGTGTGTGTGTGTGGCTGTGTATGTGTGTGTCTGTGAGTGTGTGTGTGTGTGTCTGAAAGTGTATGTGTGAGTGTGTGTTTGTCTGTGAGTGTGTGTGTATGTGTCTGTGAGTGTGTGTGTGTATGTGTTTGTCTGTGTGTGTGTGTGTATGTGTTTGTCTTTGTGTGTGTATGTGTTTGTCTGTGAGTGTGTGTCTGTATATGTGTGTCTGTATGTGTTTGTCTGTGAGTGTGTGTGTCTGTGTATGTGTGAGTGTGTGTATGTGTCTGTGTGTATGTGTTTGTCTGTGAGTGTGTGTCTGTATATGTGTGTCTGTATGTGTTTGTCTGTGAGTGTGTGTCTGTGTATGTGTGAGTGTGTGTATGTGTGTGTATGTGTTTGTCTGTGAGTGTGTGTCTGTATATGTGTGTCTGTATGTGTTTGTCTGTGAGTGTGTGTGTCTGTGTATGTGTGAGTGTGTGTATGTGTCTGTGTGTGTATGTGTTTGTCTGTGAGTGTGTGTCTGTGAGTGTGTGTCTGTATATGTGTGTCTGTATGTGTTTGTCTGTGAGTGTGTGTCTGTGTATGTGTGAGTGTGTGTATGTGTCTGTGTGTATGTGTTTGTCTGTGAGTGTGTGTCTGTATATGTGTGTCTGTATGTGTGTATGTGTCTGTGTGTGTATGTGTTTGTCTGTGAGTGTATGTCTGTGTATGTGTTTGTCTGTGAGTGTTTCTGTGTGTGTGTCTGTGTATGTGTTTGTCTGTGAGTGTGTGTGTATGTGTGTCTGTGAATGATTGTATGAATGTGTGTGTCTGTCAGTGTATGAGTGTGTGTTTGTGAGTGTCTGTCAAATCAGTGAGATTATGTTTGTGATTGAGTGTGTGCCTGTCAATGAATGAGTGTGTGTCAGTGACGTCTGTGTGTTTGTCATTGAGTGTGTGTGGCTGTTAGTGAGTGTAGCGTGGCGGAGCGGAGCGCAGTACAGGAGCTTCTGTTTCCTGTACCTGGTCACTGAGAGAGCACTTCCTGTCAGTCCAGCCAGCTACAGAAAACTGAAGCTCCTGTAGAGGGTCTGCTCCGCAACGCTACAAGACAGGTAGGAGTCATACCAGGAAGGGGAGTGTGACCGCTAAGAGGGTGGGGGGTGCACCAAGGGACAGAGAGGGGAGGGGAGAGAAAAACCAAGGGACAGGGAAAGGAGGGGGGAGGGGAGAGGAACACTAAGGGACGGGGAAGAGGGAGGGGCTGGTTAGGAGGCACATAGGTGAAGATGTTAATTTTAGAGGGGGGGCGGAAAAATGCATCTTCGCCTATGTACCCAAAAATCCTGGCACCGGCCCTGAATCTGGTAAATTTAGAAACTTTTAATGGAACTGAGCTATGTTTAAACTGATAGGAACCATGTTGTAATTAGAATTGTTCCTGAGGATAAACAACTTGTTCCATAAACCTCTGTTGCTTATAGGATTATATGGGAAGGGTCTGCCTACAGCTGCATGCATGCAAAACCACTAAAAACAGTGCAGCAAAGCAAACATTAGCATTTTAATGTATTTTTTTAATTAATTTTTTCTTTAATGCACTCTATATCTGTATAATACATTGCGAAATAGAGGAGCATTTTTACCCCATGGTTTTTTTTTTTAATATGTTTTTAAGAATCAGCAGACATTTGATCTAGATTTTTAATCCAGGATTCTTAATTGGTATATATGTAAAAGTAACAATTCATTAAGCCGCACTGTGTTAGGCATTAACTATCAAAACCATTTGGCATGTCTGCGGCTTAATGAATACCCTGCTTGTCTAACCAGAATAGTACATACATAATTAACTTCACAAACAATTCATACATTTGTGAAGTATAATTCCACTCGAAAATCTAATTTTAATCATCGGCCTGCATTTTATTTTGAAGTAATACTTAATTGATTGACGTTTAATCACAGTCTCTGTATTTTACTGTCCCTTGCCTCGTAAGAGGTAATCTTGTCTTTACTGTAGTTTAACAGCTGATGAAAAAGATTTAAGGAAACCTATAAACTTAAGATTGGTTAATGGCCGCTTATAAAAGAATATTATACATTGAGGATCCATTGCACAGATGTGATACTCAATTGTAGAACTGTGCATGGGGTTTATTAAATTACAGCACAAATCTTCAGCCTCTTGAATTATTGTTCATGTTGGTATTGTTAGGCAAATGGGAAGACACATTATCGCTTCCAGTTGTTCATATCACTGTGTTCTAATACAGTTAGAGACAGCTGGCACATTGCTTTAGGCAAATGTAGAGCAACAGCAGCTGTGGTGTCTTGGACCCTGGAGAAACAAGGCACCGCTGAGTCAGTACTGAGCTGCTGATCAACTAATGTCCACCAATTCAAATAAGATGAGGTTTCTGCCAAGATTTTGCAGCTCATGTAACTGAATGATGTTATCCCTGTTTCATGGTTATCTTTTTGTAAACATTGTTATATTAGCTAAAGAACCACGACAATTATTTTATCTGTCTTTTACATTTCAGCTTTTGTAAATGCCCCTTTTATCCCATAAAAATTTGCAAGTGTGGATGGACCTCCTCTGTCTTCCAGGCTTTGGAGGGTAACCACTCCAATTGTGTGAAGAAAGCCACAGGCATAATGTTAGTCATAGCCAACAACGACTAGCGTGCCATAGAATCTGCTGGATTTACTTCACTTTTACTGAATTAAAACATAATTCAAATGTTCTCAATTACTAGACACATGGGGAATTTTGCATGCAGTTGGAAATCCATAAATGCCTGAAATATCATTGATATAAACAATTAATTCCCTAACACGCATCATAGTGATATTACTATACTACTATATGGATTGCTATGATTTATGCAGGAAAATTAGAACATTAGAAATTATATTGGCCATTAATCTGCAAGCATATTATGCAGCGCTGCTACGACTAGGTGTGCTGCGGGTTAAAAAGAAGCACACATTTCCAATGCCTTGTTGCTGGGCAGATTTGGTTTACAAGATGGGCAAGACTGGCAGTGAATTGCGGGCTACATGGTGCATGTGTAAAAGGGAGCAATGTTTAAGTATAAAATAGAAAGCAGCAATAATAAATTTGCCATTACTGGCTGGCTTGGGAAGTCAGCAGCCCACAAAAGAATTAATATTTACTGCTGCTTTTGACTTACCCGAGTTCCAGCTGAAGATATGGATAAGCTCATGCAGGATGTCATCCAGAGGGTGAGATTCAATGGCAGTAGGTGACTGTAGGTGCTGGAATTGCTCTGCTCACCTGTCCCAACCACTTGTCTAGGGATAGCAGTGACTTCATATATAGTGCAGTTTAGGTTATTGAAAATAGGAGATAATGATCTGGATGTTGACCTTAGGACCATTTATAATGATGCTGGCTGTGACCAAAGGCAGAGTTGAGATCAGCATTACCAGGGCCAAAGGCAGGATGCCATTTTGGGGCCCCTGTCTAAGGCCTTGGGATTACACTTACCTCTCTGTTTGTCTGACTCATGGCTCCCTCTAAACCCCACTCATATCCTCCCTCTATCCCACCCCACACTTCTCTCACTCTATTCCCTTCCCTATTTTTTTCCCCTCTTCCGTCCCTTTTTGAGTCTCTCCTTATCTATATCGCCTCTTTTTTTTTTATAATTCCACACATCACCCATGTTCTTTTCATTTTATTTCACCATTCTGTCTCTCCAACTCTTTCTATCTCTTCTACTTTCTTAAACCCATATGATCATTAAAATAACTTGGGCACCCATGATGCCTAAACACATCTGATCAACTGATGGACATGTATCTAATACCTTACTTATAGTTTTTGTAAAAAAGTATAAATATGCGCACCTCTAATTTCTCACTTCCTAGAAAATGCAGGAAGAAAACAAATGTAAAACATAAAAATGCTGTACGTAACCCAGGTGATGTCAAAATGCCAGTTTTATTTTTCTGACCTAAAAGTTACTCATCACCTCAGCATTTTGTTTTTACCACTTGTCTTCTCCAAGAAATCCTCATCTACTGGAAAGCGAAAGAGTACATGGAACGGAGTCCCATTTCCTGGCACAGCCTTACTGCATGGTTCTTTTATGGTCTTGAATGCAATAACCCTGGGCACTGGTGTATCACATCCCATGCTGCATTATCTTAGCTCAAGGAAAATAAACACAACTATGCTTGGTGTGCTTTCAATCACTTGCAGAAGACCACTTTTTAATGTAGCACTATCTCAGCAATGCTCAGACAATGCTCAAAAACTTGAATTTTACATTTTGCTGCATAAATTAAACACCCATCTCTTCAGAATAGCCTATGGCCTTCTGGGGTACCTGTCACTTTTCAAATCTCTGATTTATTCTCCAAACTCAATTAGTGGCCCAGCACTCAACTTCACTCTCATCTTCTAATTCTCCACTGTCTAGCCCTAGCACTTGGCTTCTATCGCCCACACTGCCTTTCCCATTGTGCTACTATACCCCACCTCCTCTGGATAATACGATTGTTTGAGTAAGGTCCTCATCAACCTATTGCTCCTGTCACTGTTTGTAATGGTTTGTCTAGTTTGTTATTAAATTGTGCCTTTATATTTTTGTAAAGCATTGCAGAATAAATTGGTGTTATGTAAATGCCAGTATTTAGATTAGTGACCAACAAATAGGAATGCAATACGAAAAGGTGAACTATAGAGAAGTAAGACAGTATGGCACATAGTTAAAGATGTTAACAACAGTGCAGCTGGTGGACACATTTTATTGCTCACCTGTCTTTAGTGAAGGGGTATCAGCCCATAGGCTTTTATTTCAGACCCTTTTACTATTTGAAGTTGCCAGGTGTCTGTTATTCGATCGGACACTCCAATATTTGAGTCACCTGCCTAATAAAATATGAACTAAATATCCAATACTTTCTTATTGGTGTACTGTGAGTGAAAGTGAACCAAACCCGGGTGGGATTATCTTGATTGCTGGCCAGATTCATTGGGAAACCTACTAGGAGGAACAGTCAGAAAATATCAGAATGTATTTATATAGACACCTGCTAAGCATACATTAAGGGAGCAGGTTGTCTTAGACTGATCTGGTGGCAGGGACAGTTGCAATCCCCCTTACATTTCTGATGTGCCCATTCTCAGAACTGCTGCTAATGAGCGTGTTACTGTATGCATCTGTGGGTGTGCTCTTTTGTGTGTATCTGAATGTGTATTTTATGTGTATCTGTGAATATGTGCTTCTCTATATGTGTTTACGAATGTGTGCTACTATAGGTTTATCTGTAGGTATGTGATTGCATGTGTGTGGTAGTATGTATCCATATGAGAGTATTTCTTTATATGTTTATGAGTGTGCATCTGTGTGCATAGTGCTTATGTGAGGTTAATCAAGTGCAGTGTGCGATTAATGCTATGTGTGTTAATGTGTATGAGAGTACAGACTGTTTTTGAATATGGATGTGTGTGTGATGTGTGTGTGTGTGTTCATGCATGTGGCCCACGTGGGAGAAGAAAATTTGACCATTGACCTCCAGTTGAGTTGTGTTTGAGATTGTTGTTTTACAGTATGAACAATTAACAGCCAGGTGGACAAAAAGGAGAGGGCACTGTAGATTTACTCTCAGTACAATTAATTAAGTCTGCCATTTGATTTAGAGCACCGATGGGAACTCTGTGACCATCTATACAACTAAATAGCTAAAGTACTGCACAAACAGTGATGGTCAATGCAGACTAGCCATGAATCTCTAGTGCTTGAGCGAAACATTTGAGAGAGAGAGAGATACATTATCATAGTTATATGTGTTGTTCTAATGAAAAGAATAATTCAAAAATGTATTTACTGGTTTGCAACCCTGACTGGCAAATAATTTTCTCTTCCTCCAAATTCCATTTATATGATAAATTATTTATTATTTACAATCTAACTAGGACACAAAAAAAAATATTTTAAAAAGTTGATATATTTGTTAGAGTTTGGAAAAAGCATCTTTTCTCACATTCAATCTCAAAGAGACACAATTACGGCTACACATGATTCCAGTGAAAAGCAAAATAAAGCCAAGAAGAACATCATTTCTTAAAATAAACACAGTAGTACTTACTTACTGTTAAAAGTGTTGCATTCCATTTGACAGATTGAATAATTTTTTTTAGGAATAGCAAATTCTTTTTGTGCAATAGGTGAACTGATAGCATCTGCACAGGGGCATGATTGAAAAGTATACTTGTGGCCTACAACTTGTAGGCTACACAAACATTTCCAATACAGATCTGTACCGAAATCCTTTCTTAGAAATAGGGAGCGGGCAACAAACAATATTTAAATGCACAGCATAATTGTGCTCCAGGGGTGCAGAATCGGTAGATCCCCAGGTGTTGTAGAACTTCAACTCCCATGATGCCATGCATACTTTTAGGATGTCTTTAGAATGACAAAGCATCATGGGAGTTGTAGTTCTACAACATCTGTAGATCTACCTTTTGGGCACCCCTGTAGTACTCAATATCGTATATGTTTTGCTAACATCTAGTGAAATGATGAGAGATTCTATGCAATATGTTGATTTGCTGTTGGAATTTAACAACATATTTTTGCAAGAAAATCATTAGAATTGGCTATTTACATGCTTTCCGTTAAAAACAATGCCAGTAAAATATAAAAAAACATAATGGGTTTGTTTTTTCAGTTTGGCACAGCCACTTTACGACAAGCTGATAATCTTTAAAATTGCTGTCAGTGAAGCAGGCAACTCCTGCCTGTTACCATTGTACAACACGTCACTGTTAGTGACTAGTGATTAGCTGAAGCCTTAATTTGTGACGAGTTCCATAGAGATTTACAAGAGAAGAGAAATGCTAAGTAACACTAGATTTCCCTGTTAGACTGCAAAAATGACTACCAGCCTCTAACTCACTCCACTTTACAACTATTTCAGCTTGGTATCAAATGGAAAAGATAAGTTAGAGAATGTAAACTCCTAATACATCTTTTAGGGATAAAAAAAGATATACGTTCTACATATACGTGCAATTAAGCACAAATGTCTATCAATAAGTATGGTGTATGTAGTTTTCAATAAATAGCTGTCTCGAGTTTATAGAACACTTATTAAGGTTTGGACATTAAATAGCAAATTGAAGTTAACTGAAAAGCAAATTGCAAACTTTAGACTAAAATAGCCAATCAGTAGCTCAGCTATTTTACTGACTTTTGCAGTTTAGTTGCCAAATTATTACAATTTGCTATTTAGTCAATAAACCAGTAAATCCTTAAAGGCAACTTCCTCCGATGATTGCAGGGGAAGCACATGCGCTGAGCAAGCCTTTTAATTAATTGCAAAACTCTGTTATTTGTCGATTTTACACAATGGTATAAGGTAAGTGGTGGTCGGTATCAGGGGAGGCAGGCATGAGTAGCATGAAGATGTGACTGGCAGGGCATAGTCATGGAAACTTGGAGATAGTTTGTGGCTAAAAAAGACCTACTGGCTTTAGATTTCTCTACTGATATTACTGCACAGTGAATGCTGGATTTTCTAGAACTGTCACATGGTATATTCAAAAATATAAAATTTGTAATTCATGCCTATTATTGTGTAGCCTTACCCCAAATCCATGGTCGTAAAGGAGATAGGAACTATCATTTGAGAGTGATTAACTATAAATATAGGGAACCTGCTTTGTATTTTAAAATATAAGATAAACATGTCTTTACTGCTATTCAAAAGCTCTAATATCATATCCTACTGCTTCAATAATCGATAAAAGGAATTATGTGTCATATTCTCACAATGTACAAACATTTTCAGGAATTAATACTGACAAAAATAGAACTTAAATTGTTGCTATTTTGTTGCTTTGTATTGATTTCCTGTTCACAGTGTATAGCAGCTGCCTGGTGCACCGTGGAAATCCTTTATTAAGATGACCTTCAACAAGCCTAAGTATAGAAAATACGTAAAAAAAAATAAAAAATATATACAGCATTACAATGCCAATATGCAATGTCAATGTGTTATTACAACAACAACAAAAAAGGAATACTATTTTCTGTAAGTGTATAAATGATATACAGAGGTAGGGGGAAGTATATTTAGATACAAGCAATCAGGTGCTTTACCAAGGAAGAGATATTTCAGTTAGAGAATAAATTACTCTTCTATTGATTAACAGCTAACTCTGTCTTTTCGTTAGACCAAAGAAATGTTGGAGCTTCAACTAAGCATCAATTGGAGGTTGAATCTGGTGCTAATTTTTATTTTATTTAATAAGTTGTATTAATTAGATTTAATTAAATACTTTCTGGAAAGGCATAGAAGGGCATTTTATGCAAATCAATACTCAATACTCGAAGAAGCGAATAATGAATAGGGTAGATCCAATAATTCACATAGCTATATGCAAAACATTGAAAAGGACCCCATGCATTGCCTACCTCAAAGCTGCAAAGTAGGGGGTAACCCAGAGAAAATACACAGAAAAGGAGACCCTTGAAACAAGGGGATCCTGAGAAGCAACTTTGGACACGGAAAAGGCACTTGAATGCCCGGTAACAGGAAAGAGAGAGAGAGTAATAGGAGAGTGAACAGGTGAAAGATAATGAATCATAACCTGTACCCCCAACTTGCTTGATGTATCATACTTGTACCAATTAATAGTAAAAATAGATAAATAGCCCCACACGAGGACTATAGAGGGGTAACAAACAAGAGAACCCCCAAAAATATCTCTCCAATAGCTGCCTAGTATAGTATGTGGATACAACCACCTTAACTAAGGCAAACACACTAAATACCTGCTACCGCTGGCAAACCGAAAAGTCACCTAATAAAAAACTATAAAGTGCTACCTAAAAGTGTGAAGCAAACATAAGAGAAATAAAGTGAAGGAAACGCTCGACGCGCGTTTCAGCGTGTATACACGCCGTCGTCAGGAGCTAGTCAACCACTGTGTGCTCCCAGGCTTCTTAAGTATCTGACATGTCGTAACCAAATGGCCTGCAGCTGATCGAGGCAAATTGAAAGTGTCGTTCTGTCCCACCTCCTATACCGCGTCATAGCCGAATAGTGGCTATGCGTTGGTGGATATGTGGGTCAATCATAAGGTGATCCCACGACGGATCCGCCTATCCTCATTGCTGCACACACTCCACAAACTGTGGAGAGTCTTGTAGTGCCCAAAGATGCAGTACTATGCAGTCTGGACGTGGAGGCTCTCTACAGTTCCATTCCACATAACTTGGGTATTAAGAACTTAAGACTAATTTTACAACAACAGTCCAAATTTGCTCAAGAATATATTGATTTTGTATGTGCTATTTTGAATTTTGTACTTACCAAAAACATCTTTTTGTTCAATGGGACCATCTACCACCAAATCGTTGGCACAGCAATGGGCACATCCTGTGCTCCATCTTATGCTAATTTATACCTGGGTACTTGGGAGCATAGTCTGTCAATAGATGTTCGTCTGACCCAATATATGACTCAGGTATATTGTTGGAAACGCTACATTGACGACGTGCTGGTAGTGTGGCTGGGGTCTACAGAAGACTTTAATATATTCGTACAATTGCTTAATGATAATGACTTAAATCTACATTTTACTAGTGAAATCGGGGGTAAACAGTTAAATTTCTTGGACATTACATTGTCCCTGCAGGATGAATACATATCCACTACCCTGTTCCGTAAAAAGACTGCCACAAACAGTTTTTTGAACTGGCAGAGTCACCATCCCTACCCTTCAAAGGCCGGCATACCGACTGGACAGTACCTGCGTTTACGCAGGAACTGTTCTACGGTGGATGATTTTAAAATCAAAGCAGCCAACTTAAGAAAATCATTCAAAGATAAAGGGTACCCCAACAGGGTATTAAAAAGGGCTTACTCAAGGGCCTTAAAGTCCGAAAGAAGTGACCTTCTTAAAGACAATAATCCAATAATTAGTCACCAAATCCGTTGTATCGGAACCTTTGATGCAGGTTGGCATACCATGCTGTCGATTCTTGGCAGATATTGGCCAATCCTGACGGCAGACGAACAACTAAAATCAGTGATTTCCCCCTTTCCGTCAGTTACAGCTCGGAGGGGGAAAAACCTTAGGGACTTATTGGTACCTAGCCATTTTGGACCAATTGGCAATTTAGCCAAACCATATCTTCCTAAAGGCACGTATGGTTGCGGACACTGTAGTGCCTGCCAATTTATACCTAAAGACACTAAGATGTTTTCAGATAGTTCCAATCACGATGTCCATCATGTACAATCTTTCTTCAACTGTCGTACGGAGGGGGTCATCTACCTTCTGACGTGTTCATGTGGAATTAAGTATGTGGGGAAGACTTTCCGCCCCTTTAAATTCCGCATCAGGGAACATGTGAACTCTGTCAGAAGGAGATTGGAAACCCCTATCTCCAGACATTTGAAGATACATCATGCTAATTCATCTAGCAGACTACGTTTTATGGGTATAGAACTTATACCCCAGCCCCAACGCAAAGGTGACTGGGACCGCAAATTGAGACAAAGGGAGTCCTACTGGATTTATAAATTAAAAACACTCTCCCCTAAAGGACTCAATGAGGGGTTCTCATTTACTCCATTTTTATAGTTTAAAGGGTACTATAACATCCACGGTTAATAGGCTAGTCACCCTCTCATAACTATTTTTAAATCCCTAAATTGCTGACTGCGCAATGGTGTATATATGTAAATAATAAAGTTTTTTTGTTTTTTGTCATCTGTTCTTCGGAACAACATTGTGTGTAATCACTAGCTCTTTGTCTGACTTAATAGTACTATCCCTTTAATTGAGGGATTGTCATTTAACGCAGTTTAACTAATGGCCCCTCTCTCTTTCTCTTTTTGTAGTTCTTTGCAGCATATGGGGTTGATGTATCAACCCACATTATGCATTAGCATAACTTTCTAAGATAGTGGAGCTATAAAGTTGGCCTTGCAGCATTCATTTTACCTCTAAGTTTGGGTTAGATGTCGTAAATTTGATCTTCCACTGTGGGCACTCACAAGTGGTTTATTTATCTATTAGCCCTCGTTAAGCACCATAATCGGTGTATGTGCGATATGCTAGTTTAGTGAATAATCCTCTCTTACCGGATTTGAGTGATCGACATGAAGCCCCGCCTCTTTGACGGAGCTTCACACTCCCACTTAGTTGGACAGCCCAGTATTGAAGAATTTATGGCGATCGGATTGCTAGTTACGGTATCCCCTCCCCCTTGTCCGCCCACACTTGACGGACATGCTGTTGAACCTATGACCGCCGCCGAGTGTGTGCAGTAATGAGGATAGGCGGATCCGTCGTGGGATCACCTTATGATTGACCCACATATCCACCAACGCATAGCCACTATTCGGCTATGACGCGGTATAGGAGGTGGGACAGAACGACACTTTCAATTTGCCACGATCAGCTGCAGGCCATTTGGTTACGATATGTCAGATACTTAAGAAGCCTGGGAGCACACAGTGGTTGACTAGCTCCTGACGACGGCGTGTATACACGCTGAAACGCGCGTCGAGCGTTTCCTTCACTTTATTTCTCTTATGTTTGCTTCACACTTTTAGGTAGCACTTTATAGTTTTTTATTAGGTGACTTTTCGGTTTGCCAGCGGTAGCAGGTATTTAGTGTGTTTGCCTTAGTTAAGGTGGTTGTATCCACATACTATACTAGGCAGCTATTGGAGAGATATTTTTGGGGGTTCTCTTGTTTGTTACCCCTCTATAGTCCTCGTGTGGGGCTATTTATCTATTTTTACTATTAATTGGTACAAGTATGATACATCAAGCAAGTTGGGGGTACAGGTTATGATTCATTATCTTTCACCTGTTCACTCTCCTATTACTCTCTCTCTCTTTCCTGTTACCGGGCATTCAAGTGCCTTTTCCGTGTCCAAAGTTGCTTCTCAGGATCCCCTTGTTTCAAGGGTCTCCTTTTCTGTGCAATACTCAATACTGTCCCCATGCTTATTTAAGAGTGCCTTTTGTAAAGTATGAAATGAATGTTCCTTGTGTAGAAGTCCATGATAATTCATTCTCAAGGAAGCTTGCAACTTTATTCCAAGTAGATGATGTAAGATTTTCTGTCAATATTTGTTTTATTAAAGCATACATAAATTACACAACTGTTTCAGCTGATACTTGGCTACCTCATTATCTTGAAAAAGTAAGGCAGCATAGAAAACAGAAGACAATGGCACAGACATCGCATATGAATACCAAAACTGTTAAAGGGTTACTCCAAATACCATAACCACTTCAGTGATTAAAAGTGGCCATGGTGCTCAGAGTTTGTATGTGCAGGATTTCAGTTACAAACGCTGTACATACTGAGATAATGCAGTTCGCTCCTGGAGGTGTGAGTTCACCTCTGTCAGCGTCATTATCTAGCGCAGAATGACAGCTCTGGGATAGCTAATGTTAATTTTGTGCATATTTGGCATCTGTCATCAGCATTCATTGCATGCTTGCATCCATGCTACCCAAGCCCTCCCATCAGCTTGTCCTCCCTGGCATTCCTCTTTCTGGAAGAACAAAAATAAATGATTAATAAATTAATTAAAAGTAATACCCTCAAATAAACACATGGTAAGCATAATATCATTATGACAAGTTTGGCTATTATCAAGAATATGAAAAAGAGCAAACACACATGTGACTATTTATAGAGGAAATAAAGCATACCGAAAACGAAAAGCTACTAGAAAACCAATGATCCATAGTTAAATGAGACTATGGTGATTATATATCACATGAACCATCCTGGGTATTGAGTACCACCTGGTCAGCCAGTTCTCAGCCCGGTGTTAAGTATATCTGCCCAGGAGCCATAAGGCCTAAAGTAAGGGTGCCTGTGAACAACCAATAGCTGGCAAAAGGTGTGCATACCAGATAGTACACTGTGCTTCTAGTCCAGATATACTGGGGACTGGGCTCTGCCCTGTCAATAGACCAAGGTCAAAGTAGGTGAGGCTGATGACTTAGCACAAACGTAATATTGTCTTTATTTTAACACCTGTTGTCCCTCTGCAAGTGAAGGCAGAGGAGTGGGATTGGGCTCCCCAGGAGCTTATTAACTGGAAACAATCAGTGGCTCAGTCTTTGGTCCATTCAAGGGTCCTAAATCTCAGAACAGAGGTTGTCAAAAGCATACTGAACATACCCAGGCCTCTTGTTCTCTGTCATTATTAACTCAGCAGCCACTGTGGGAACATAGGTAGGTTGTTCCCAATTGTTATCATACAAACTATGCACATCAAACACATACATGATTTTGGCCAGTTTATGCAGATTTTCCTGTACATGTCTAAGCAGACTGCAAATTTACTGTAGGTAACCCTTACATTTTTAGCAACAAAGACAATATACTTTGTTACCTTATAGTTAGAAACTGATATATTAATGCATTTTATTGTTAATTTTATGCTACTACAAAGATATAATATCCAAAAAAATAAACTAATGTTTAATTTAATAACATTTTATGAGCATCGTTTTAGGAGGCTTTATTACCATATTGTGATGTTGAAAAATGTTACGAATTGGTTAGAGATACACCAGTAATGTGGACCTTTTCAATTTCTTTGTTAGTGGTATAAGAATTCCTGAACCTATAGTGTTAAAAACACCATCTAGCCCCCCTGGTTCCGCTAATGATAGTCAAATCTTGCCTTTATTCCAGTCTGCTGGTGCTGACTCTGCTTCTGATCTGTCTCATTGGCTGACATCATCAGAAGTATTTATCTGAGCCAATCCCAATGCTTTCCAATAGGAAAGCACTGGGTTGGCTGAGACTGTCAAGGAGGAAGATCAGGGGCAGAGCCAGCACAAGCCAAACACAGCCCTGGCCATTCAGCATCTTCTCATGAATTAATGCATCTCTATGAGGAATGTTCAGTGTCTCCATGCAGAGGGTGGATACACTGAATGTCAGTGCTGCACAGTTTGCAGCACTGCCCCAGGAAGCACATCTTTTAGCTATCTGAGGAGTGTCCCTAGGCTGTAATGTAAGCACTGGCTTTTCTTAGAAAATACAGTATTCACTGCAAAAAGCATGCAGGGACTGAATATACTCACCAGAACAACTACATTAAACTGCAGTTGTTCTGCTGACTATAGTGTCCCTTCAAACATACAAATTAGTTGAAAACATGCCTCATTATAATAACTTATTTTATGTATAATTAACTAAAAATAAATTATAATGAAGAGTAAGTAGTACATTTGATCACATTATTATAACTACTGTTCATATCTATATTCTTTTAAAGTGGTGGTCGTCAAAACACTTCCTTCTAAAGATTGTGGACACAGTATACATTCTTTAAATCAAGCATGTCAAACGCAAAGGCTAACACGGGCAAAATAAACAAGGTTTAAGTCCATGTGGGCTGCAAAAAAACAAACTTGATTTTTCATAGAAATGTAGGTTTATTAAAAAAAAAAGTGCCTAACTGACACTAGAGGTCCTCACACTCGTAGGGCTTCAAAGTAAACAAAATAACAAATTTATTTTAAGGAGACTTGAATTTGCAAATAACCGATGTTTCAGTCCAAATACCCTGACATATTAAGAAACGTTTGGTAATAGGACTGAAATGGTGAATGTATGCTTTTGCACAGCTGTAAAAAACAAATTACGTTATCTTGTTGATTTTGAAGTCCTATGAGTGTGTTCCTCACTTTGGCTGATATCATCAAACTTGATGATCTCAGTAAGTTGAATGCTTTCCCATAGGAAAGCATTGGGAGGCTATTGTGCAAGTGAGGTAAAAAGCTGCTTGGCCAATTAGCATCTCCATGGGGAGCGTTCAGCGCCTCCACGCAGACCTAATCTAAAACAGTGCTCCCTTCCTCCATTCTAATACTTAGTCCCCACATCCAATACATTGCCCCCTCCCTCCCCAAATTAATGTACTGTCCCATCACTCCCTCAAATTAATACACTGCGCCCTCACTCAAATTAATACACTGGCCCCCTCCCTCCCTATAAATAATACACTGGCCCCTTCCCCACCGCAAATTAATACACTGTTCCCCCCTCCCCCAAATTAATACACTGTCCCACTACCGTTAAATTAATACACTGGCCCCTTGCCCCCCTCAAATTATAACACTGGCCCCCTCCCTCCCCAAATGAATACACTCGCCCCCTCCCCCCCTCAAATTAATACACTCGCCCCCTACTCTCTCCCAAATTAATACACTGGCCCCCTCTATCCCCAAATTATTACACTGGCACCCTTCATTCCTCAAATTAATACACCAACCCCCCCCCCTCCCTCAAATTAATGCATTTCCCTCCCTCACTCAAATTAATACACTGGCCGCCTCCCTCCACCCAAATTAATACACTACCCCCTCCCTCAAATTAATACACCAGTCCCCTCCCTCCCAAAAATTAATATATTGCCCCCCTCCTTCTCCCAAATGAATACACTGTCCCTCTCCCCAATTGAATACACTGGCCCCCTCCCTACCTTTATTTAATACACTGGCCCCCTCCCTCAAATTAATACGCTGGCCCCCTCCCGCCCTCAAATGAATACACTGCCCCCCACCCCAATTTAATACACTAGGCCCCTTCCTCCCCTTAATACACTGGTCCTCCTTCCCTCCAATTAATACACTTGCCCACTTCCTCCCCACAATTAATACACTGCCCCCCTCCCTCCCCCAAATAAATACACTGGCCCTCTCCCTTAACCCCTTAAGGACCAAACCTCTGGAATAAAAGGGAATCATGACATGTCACATATGTCATGTGTCCTTAAGGGGTTAAATTACACCACACTACACAGGAAGGTCCTTCAAGCCCCTCTTCTCCTACCTTGATGACCCACCCATCCTCCAGTCCCAGCTCTGCTCTTTTCTGCTCCAGCAGGCCAGACGCTCCTCTGGCACTGCGAGGCACTCTTTCCCAAATTAATACACTGGCCCCCTCCCTCCCCAAATTAATACACTACCCCCTCCCTCAAATAAATGCACCCTCTCTCCCTCCCTCAAATTAATACACTGCCCCCCTCCCTCCCCAAATTAATACACTGGCACCTTCCATCCCTCAAATTAATACACTACTCCCTCCCTCAAATAAATGCACCCTCTCTCCCTCCCTCAAATTAATACACTGGCCACCTCCCTTCCCCCCAAATTAATACACTACCCCCTCCCTCAAATTAATACACTGGTCCCCTCCCTCCCACAAATTAATATATTGCCACCCTTCTTCCCACAATTATTATACTGCCCCCTCCCAATTTAATACACTGGCCCCCTCCCTACCTTAAATTAATACACTGGCACCCTCCCTCAAATTAATACACTGGCCCCATCCCACCCTCAAATTAATACAGTGCACCCCTCCCCAATTTAATACACTGGCCCCCTCCCTCCCATAAATAATACACTGGTCCTCCTTCCCTCAAATTAATACACTGCCCCCCTCCCTCACTCCCTCCCTCAAATTAATATACTGGCCCCCTCCCTCCCCCAAATTAATACAATGGCCCCCTCCTTCCCTCCGATTAATACTGTGGCCCCCTCCCTCACCCAAATTAATACACTGGCCCTCTCCCTCAAATTACACTACACTACACTCCAAGCCCCTCTTCTCCTACCTTAAGATGAGCCACCCGTCCTCCAGTCCCAGCTCCTCTGGCACTGCAAGCAGGAGGCGAGGGGTAGTGGCTGGCCTTCTCTGCAGACAGACAGCCACTCTGTGCACTGTAGTGTCGCGGGAGCATGCAATTGGTTGTAAGAGGGAAGACAAAAATCAGTTGCAGCCACAGCAGCAAGTGGCCCCAGGGCAGGTTTTTAAAATTTTAAAAGCAAAATTACTGTGTATCTTAATGCTACATTTCATTACTAATTTTTTTTTTTTTTTTGCAAAATTGCATATGATACAAACTGATGAATGAGGTGATGAGTACCAGATGACTAATTTAGCAACCTTTAGCTATTAGTTTTATTGTATGATAATTAACTTTTATGTTGTTTATAAAAAAATATGGAAAAATAGTTCTCTAATACATTTCTAAAGTAAATGTATAAGGTTTTTTTGTTTTATTTCACCTTTTAAATATGCCACTTTTTATTCACATTAAATGTTAATGTGTTTCATAAAAGAGATTTTCTAGATTACATTATTTAAAGCTTTGTCTGTATTGCTCTGCCTTGTAATTTGAGCTATTTGACCAGTAAACACGTGTATCTTATTAAAGTTTAATGAAATGTAAGAGTATACATAAGCCATACTTTCTGTACATGTAGTGTAAGTAAGGTGAGGCTTGTGAAATCATGCACAGTGATGTGAATTTCCTTAAATATTCCTTACAATACAGTGTTAGGGTCATATGATGTGATGTGGGTGCTCAACTGCCACCCCAGGTTCTGTTTTTAGCGAAAAATTCCATTTTGGGGTATATGATTTTCTTATGCCCTGGGCATGTCTAATCTCTTTCAGTGTGTTTTTGTTTCTAATGATATAGTGCCCCGGTTAGTGTTAGGTTACCAGCTCGCACCTATAGGTACTAAAAAGGTATTTTACTTAACTTTTTTCCATCGCAGAGACAGTCTCCTAAATGACAGCCATCATAGGCATTTAAACAATGTAATGAATAAATTGCCATTCTGTAAGGTTAAAATGTTGGGGCTATGACACCCAGATCCCTTCATTGAGATGAAGTGGTCTGAGAATCTATAGCATCCCTTAAAAAACTAGGCGAATCTATCTTACACTCTGTTGATGTAAAAACGTTGTCTCTTAGAATGTGGATGAATATGATCATATCAGTATGTCTAACTGTTTAAGGGTTATTTATGATAGTTAAGGTAAATTCAGACTGAATTTCACATTTAAGAGCCAAACTGAAAAACTACAGTTCCGCTACTTTGGCTTTAAAGGGACACTATAGTCACCTGAACAACTTTAGCTTAACCCCTTAAGGACACATGACATGTGTGACATGTCATGATTCCCTTTTATTCCAGAAGTTTGGTCCTTAAGGGGGTAATGAAGCAGTTTTGGTGTATAGAACATGCCCCTGCAGCCTCACTGCTCAATCCTCTGCCATTTTGGAGTTAAATCCCTTTGTTTATGAACCCTAGTCATACCTCCCTGCATGTGACTTGCACAGCCTTCCATAAACACTTCCTGTAAAGAGAGCCCTATTTAGGCTTTCTTTATTGCAAGCTCTGTTTAATTAAGATTTTCTTATCCCCTGCTATGTTAATAGCTTGCTAGACCCTGCAAGAGCCTCCTGTATGTGATTAAAGTTCAATTTAGAGCTTGAGATACAATTATTTAAGGTAAATTACATCTGTTTGAAAGTGAAACCAGTTTTTTTTTTCATGCAGGCTCTGTCAATCATAGCCAGGGGAGGTGTGGCTAGGGCTGCATAAACAGAAACAAAGTGATTTAACTCCTAAATGACAGTGAATTGAGCAGTGAAATTGCAGGGGAATGATCTATACACTAAAACTGCTTTATTTAGCTAAAGTAATTTAGGTGACTATAGTGTTCCTTTAAGAGGAAATTCACTTTGAATTCCGATTAATTCTCACTTTTGTAAATAACCCTGTTGGATGTTTCTTATTAGATTCATAGTACTGGCAAAAAAGGTGGTTGGCTTGATGTGACACATGAAGGAGATTATAATTTAGATATTTTATTTCTTAGGTAACATGTTTAATTATTTTCAGCTTTTTGATTTTGAGAAAACCAGGAATGCAAGGATAATGAGTACGCAGTGTTATTTACTAAATTGACAATTCAACATTAATTTCAAATTTAAAGTGGCTCTGTAACCTTGTTTTTTGATAATTTGCAAAGATGCCCTTTGGTAAGTTTGCCACATGGTGTCGGTGTCTGAGGAATGCATGGGATTGGGAAGGTAAGTTTTACTTATATGAAGCTTTCCCTTGCAGCTGCCTGGTGCTTGATCTGTCATATCAGTGCCGTACTCTTGCACATTTGCGAGATTACAGCACTGACGTCTCTGGTGATCCTGCGAGACCGCGAAGGCCTCCATCAACATTGTCTCACAATCAGTGAGACAATGCCTTATTCCCCCAGCAGTCACTAGCAATGGCTGGGGAAAATAACAAAACTTTTTAAATTTAGCTTTGCGTTTTGTCAAGTTTTATCAAGCGGAGGAAAACACACCACGCAAAGTGATCCCTACAGTGCCTCATGCATTTTATAGAAAATAATCAAAAAAGAAAAAAACAGATTATGAGTGAGGAAGAGAAGATGAATAGATTGAAGCAAGTTAAGTATAGGGTGACAGAGCTGTTTTAATGTCAAAATTGCAGTATTGGAAAAATTATCCAAGTCAGCTATGCTTTCAGTTTTGCATTTTTTACATTTAAAATTAACTGGATTCACTTAAAATTTTCACTTTACAGAATAACCCTATAACTGAAAAGATATCTATCTAGATGCTTAATCTGTCACTGTTTTGCATTATTATAGGGTTAAACATACATATATGTTTAGATAGATGGACAGAGAGAGAGTGATGGGAAGAGATAGATAGATAGATAGATATTAGATGGACAGACAGATAGATAGATAGATAGATAGATAGATAGATAGATAGGTAGATAGATGGATAGATAGATAGATAGATAGATAGATAGATAGATAGATAGATAGATAGATAGATAGATAGATAGAAAGATAGATAGAAAGATAGATAGATAGATAGATAGATAGATAGATAGATAGATAGATAGATAGATAGATAGATAGATAGATAGATAGATAGATAGATTAAACTTGGGGATATAATTTATAAGTGGCCTATATAGAAAATAAATCTGAATTTTTTATTCTCCAAATTTTCACTTGTGTTTTTCAGGTTTTTTTTTCTACAATTAAATAAATCTCATTTTATTAAACAGCTAGCATTGCAGATAAATATTGCTCTCACATCATTGTATGTTATAATCTGTTGTTGTAACCAGGTTACTTTAAGGTTAAAAGCTTACAGCTACAGACATAATGAGTATAAATATACATTTCCAGCTTTAATTAGTTGAAGTATTATTTTGTAGATGCATGTGGAAATAAAAATAACTTAACAAACGCATTGTTGTCTGTATGTTGAATTGTCTATGTGGCCAGGACAGAACTCAATCAATGTAGATAGCATGCCATCTTCTGGCTGTTCCTTAAAAAGCAGAATAACTGCAACAGACTAATAGCTAAATAGCTTGAAGACAACAGACATCAAATTTTTATGTATAAACTGTTTGGATGGGAAATAACAGACTTGTTACTTCTGCCATGCATCGTTTTCCTGGGGGACCATGTTGAGATAAGAATTCATTCCTCAAATGTGCCGTAACAACTACTAGAAATTTCAGGCCTGACATTGAAGCTTCGGATCACAAGTAATAGTGTAATATAGGAAGAGGTTGTTTTACTGGAAATGCTGAAGGGCCCAGATTCAAACACTGTGTTTACATTTCCTCCATGTGTCCAGTACAGGAGACCAGATAAAAGCTCCTTTGAGAAGTTGCCCAATATAAAAGCATATGTCTTTCAATATGAACTCTGATTTATTTGTCATGAGTTTGGAAGAAGAATGAATGTGCACCATTGTGAGAATTTATGTCAATAAAATGAAAATAACCAATTGTCAGATAAAGACAGGATAATAGCCGTGGTGTAACACTTGTTTTGCTTTATCTAATTACTGATTATTTTTGACTGAAACAAACTCCCTATACAAAGTTTATTTTCTTTTTATGTGGTTTAGATTGCTAGTAAGTATGGGACACACTATCGGTATTATTCTAAGGTCCTGTTTGTTTTGATGGTCACTCTAATTATCAAATGAGCATAAACAAAACACACACAGAAGAGTGGGCCAAAAGTTCACCACAACAATGTGAGAGATTGATAAAGTTATACAAAAAACGATTACTTCAAGTTATTGCTGCTAAAGATGGTTCTACACGTTAATGACTCATAAGGATTGCTTGTTTTTTCACAAAAAGCTTCACCATTTTGGCTTTATTTTTGTTAAATAAATCATGATACGGTGTAATATGTCATGTGTTATTTTCCATCTGAGGTTGTATTGGGTTTAAGAACTTCTAAGGAACAGACGATTTTAATGTCCTGATATTTAAAACCATAGAACTCAAAGAGGGTGTACTTTATTTTTCCCATGACTGTATGTCAAATAAGTTAACAAGAAAACTACTTACGACTAAAATAAAGCCATCCATTTTATAATGTGATGGGATGAATAACACTTTTTTTCTCTTGATATATATCCAGGGCCTTATTTAACTTTGCTCTGCAGAAAATCCTATTAGGAAGGAAGTGGATTATTTTAATAAAAGCCGGCATAAGGCTGCTAGAGTAGGTCCTGCCAAGAATGGGGTACATTGACGTTGTGGCAGATTTATGCAATGTATGATCATATACTGTAACTAAAAAAAACAATATTTTATGCCTAGGTGAGGTGTTTTTAAATAAAACTATTACATTCTGTGAGACTTGAAATTGCTGTTTAGTGAGTGTGAGTGTGATGGTTTATGTATGTTGTATGAATTATCCCCAGCAGCACCCTATAATGTATGCATGTTCAGGTGAGTGTAACCCTCTCTCTCTCTCTCTCTCTCTATATATATATATATATATATATTATTTTTATTTATTTTTTTAAACACACATTTAGAGATTTATGTACATTCTGTAAACTAATCTAGCTGTCTGTTACATCAGAATTTAAAAAAAAACATTGCATTCTGAAATAATGGATAGAACATTATTATTATTATTATTATTATTATTATTATTATTATTATTATTATTATTTCTACATAAAATGCATTCATCTCTAAGGAAAATTGATTGTGGTAGCTTTTCTAATATATTTATATAATTAAACAACTCTTCTTCTATACTGTATATTTCCTATTTAGAACCATTTGGGATTTTAATAGCTCTTGACTTTAAACTGGTGCATTTCGTGCCTCGCACAGTTTTATTCACTTAAGTGCAATAGCACTATTAATTATTAATGACTATTCATTTGATTGAGTACACTTCTAAAGACTGAAATAATTCCCAGAGAATTGTACACTTTATGGCAGCTGATTTTAGATCATTGCAACTAGTAATGACGGACTCTGGGAAAAGTTCTTTATTACATCAATAGGGAACACAAGATAACAGCATATCTGTTAGTCCAGGATTACAATTCTCATTATCCTTAGCCAGCCATTAACCATTTTATTATGGTTTGTATATTTATTATGCACCCTACCTACACATTAATACCGTTTGTTACAGATTATTAAACTAAAAACACACAATATTTATCTGAAAATAGTTATCTAAATTTATATTTGTATATTATTCTAATAGTTTACCCTCACAGGCCTATAATGTAATAAATATTGTGCAGTATCCCTTATTTTGCAAAATGTTCAACTGGTTCAGAAAAATATTGTAAATGTAATAACTGCAAATGTATTAGAAAATGAATAAAAATAACAAAACATACAATCAAATGTTTACAAGGAATCTGCTGGTAGTATTGGAAATGGAGATTTCAACAATGCAAAATAATATAAATAATATAGCTGTATATGAACACAATTCCATACAATAAAAAAATTCAAATTTCGATATGGACTACAGTCTGGAAGCTCCCGTAGACATGCCTCCTTCTCCCATCTGCCAATCCCTTGTACCCATTGAGCCATGCACTAGGACAAGGTGACATAATGTCAGTGAAGTTTGAAGCAGTAGGAATGTCTGTAGCCATTGTAGGGAGAAACAGAGAGTTTCAATGGACAATGGAAATTATGTATATAGCACAACATATTCCACAGTGCTCTACAACAGGAAACGTGACAAACATTTAATTCTAACAAATCAAATGTATGACCTATGTCCAATATCACTCTCCAAAGGAGAAAACATTTTGTATTTACAGTCTTTTTTACCATTTATGTTTAAACCCTTTACCACCAGAAATAGGTATACATGGGTTTTGTTTATTTTTGCACTGAACTGTAATATTAAACCAAATTAAATTAAGCTACACCTTTCTACACTAGGACTATTTAATCAACCAAAAGCCATCATAGTTTGTATGTGTGAGAAAAGCCCAGAATGCATTTTGAGATGCCCTTTGTTTGTGCAGGACATAAGGTTCATGAAAGCTCATGGTTAATATGTTTGTATAAACAATACTGCCAAATAAAAATAACTTCAAGAATCATGGACCAAGGATAATCCAGGAGATCCACTGAAAATAGGTATTTACTTATCTACATGCATTAAAATGAATGCACAAACCAATGGGAGATTTCAAAGCATGAAAAACTTATAATAAAGTCAAAATTATAGCTCACCAGGTACTCAATCAGCCAGTTGAGATGATCACATAATATTCTATGGTATCATAAGCAATGTTTTATGTTCACACCTAGGATCTCTCTGGGTTTTAGTCAAATTACAAGCTGATTACTGTTAAAAACAGCCAAACTACAAATCCCAGAAACTTGAAGTAATCCTATCATATACAGAAGGGTTTTGTTTTTGTAGCCAAAAAGGACACTGCAAGTTGGAAAGGAAGGAGAGAAAGTGGCCTTATGGATAGTAATTAAGTATTCATTGAAAAAAAAAAATGAAGAATAAATGAAGAGCCCCACCTAGAAGAATGAATTGGAATAGCTATTAATTGCAGCTAATGCATGTGAGTGTAGTGGAAAGTGTGAAGAATTTGCAAAGGAGTTGTAAATTGTACTGTTGCAAGTTGTTCTCCAAAATTGGCAAATTGGAAATATTCAGCTTATTCCAGCACAGCTGTTTCTCCGTAATGTTCAGTTTAGTATAAGACCATTTCAAGATTTTCATGACATAGATCATTTTACCCTTCACTTTGTCAGTTTCATGTACTATTATTTACATCCCTAAGTTAAATATATTTAAAAGAAAATAAAAAAAAATACTATGGAATCAATACCGTACATCTGTGAATATGATCTTTTACAAGAACTATAGCTCTAAATACCCGTTTGTAAAGTTCTGTTATTCTAGCTACATGGAACATTGCAGTATGTCTTGACCATTTATTATATCACAGTTTTGATCTTTTAATAAACAGCGCCACATAATCATTTAGGCAGTAAACAAGCTTTAAATAGCAAATATAGCAAATATAATGATTTTACATGGATTTTTTTCATTGTCCATCGCTTCTTTTATTTCTCTCACCGGATTAGATTTAGACTTTGAAAACACCCCTGCATGTGTAGTATATTTATATACATTGTTATTTGTTTCTTTGTTTTATGGTTGTTTGTTTTTGTAACCAATTGCAAGCTGTAATCATTCTGAAACTTTTAGTATTGTCAGAGAAATTATTTATTAGAAAACTGGTGTAAATATAATTGTTACAATTATTTTCTATAAGTTTAATTTATGTATTTGCTTATAAAGCTGGAACATGCGTATTGATCTACTCTGTCCTGAAACATGGTGGGGAGATTATGTCTTTAGTTTTAGATTAAGGTTTGTAAAGAGACATGTTTTATCCTACAGTAGGATGCAGCATGTCTCTTTAAAAACCTTAATCTAAACTAAATTATTTGCCAACAATTCTTGAAATAAAAGTTAAATATGCACCTTTTACTGCCCTGTACAATTTTATTTTAGTCTCCTTTTAAAAGAAAAACATGCTACCTTTAATTCTAAAATATTAGTGGGAAAAAAAACACATTTTCTAATAAAGGTTTGCAAAACACCAAACAAACAAAAACCACACATACATACATACATTTAAAAATTAAGCATGTTTCTATTCGTACTCTTGTACTTTATTAGTTTAAGACATTGGCAGCATTGTACAAATTTACACACATTATATATTACATGTGCATTGATTTGAGCATTGTCATCATATCAAATTTGATTGTATTTGTGAAGAATCAAAATGTACTTCAATATATTGTAAATTACATGTATATATATTATATATTGATCTTTTTTATATATATAATTTTGTATAATGCATTTACTACCATTATTATTTTATTAAAATTTATATTACTATTACATATGCTTCAGAAATTAAAAAAAGCAAGCAAGAAAAAATAAATAATGAGAAACACACTCACAGAAGGAAGCATTTTAAAGAATTAACTACAGGTCTGGCATGTTGCATTTTGCTGGTGTCATGCAGTTTTTAGTAGTTTAAATTGTGATTATTTTTCCCCATCTCTGCTTCTTTGAAAAGTAATTGTAGATTGGAAATTGCAGCATTTAAATAATTCATGAAAAAAAGGCCATAAATCCAAAGAACTGTACCAAAGGTACACAATAACCCGTTAAAGTACAGCAAAATGGGTCAAATCTTTTCTAGTTATCAGAGAGAATTCAGCTTCACCTAGAGTATTTAATTAGGCTTGTCTGGCTGTTTAGCCCAGGGTTTATTTCAACTTGTAAAAGCTGTTGTCCTGGGTGGTATATTAAAACACACTGTGCTGAAATCTCACAATAGTTGCTCATAACATTTGAAAATTTTGTTTGAAGAAGGAAAATATTTGAAAACTGATTTCAAATGTTTTGAATTGTGTGAGTTATAATTCCTTTAAGTGGATCTGACATCCAGAAACATTGTGAGTTCCAAGGTCAGGTAAGGCTGCCAAATCCACTGTACGTGCATATTATACAATACATACAATTGTATCTTATTGATGGGCAGCACATGAAAAATAAGTCAACAAAGGCATATTTTTGATGATTCATCTCCAAATAACTGATTAGACCTTCACAGACATGAATTCTGCATACTGAAGGACTGTGTCCAGAAAAACATGGTGTCTCTGTCAACGTTTTCTATTACAATGAGGAATATCTAATGTTATCATCTTATGGATTTCATTTTCTTATAGGGTCATAATGACCTGCCATACAAATATCTTACATTTTAATTACTCACTTGCACTTTTTTATTGGTTGGTGAATTTCTATGGCTGTGCAGAAATCTTCCTTCATGCTGTATCCATATTCAGCTTAGAAGGTGACCGTAGCTTTTGAGTTACATGATCTGCCATGGACCTATGTTACTTGTTCACACTGTTGAGCAGTACATAAAACGTGCTGCCCTGAATTATGTGTAATTACTCAAGGCGAAATCCCCCAAAATATTCTTGATTCAATTATGGATTTCTCTATGGTATCATCTTAAAGGGACACTATAGTCAACTAAACAACTAAAGGTCAATGAAGCAGTTTTGGTGTATAGATCATGCCCCTGCAGTCACACTGCTCAATATTCTGTCATTTAGGAGTTAAATCACTATCATTCTGCAGCCCTATGCACACCTCCCTGCATGTGATCTGCACAACCTTCCTAAACACTTCCTGTAAGAGTCATCTAATGTTTATACTTCCTTTATGGCACTTTCTACTTGGTTTATAATTTCTTATCTCCTGCACTGTTAATACTTTTCCAGACCCTACAGGAACCTCCTCTGTGAGATTAAAGTTAAATTTACAGAGCTGGAGATACAAAATAATTAAATTAAGTTACAGCTGGTCTAAAATTAAACCATTTTGTTTTCATCCAGGCTGTGTCAATCACAGCCAGGGAAAGGGTGTGGCTAGGACTGCATAAACAGAAACGTTAACTCCTAAATGGCAGAGAATTGAGCAGTGTATGCCTAAACTGTCCCTTTAAATCTACACACTGCAATGATTTACTTTTTATGTGCTGCCCATAATCATGGAGATGCGTTATTTGACCAGAACACATGGTGAATAGAAAGAGAAACAGAAATACATAGTGGAGATTATCAGACATAATTGTGAGTATCAGGTTAAGATGCATAACTCCTATTGGTAAGTTGGTGAACTGAGGGTTGCCAGATCCACACATAACACTTCTTCATTCAGAGATTAGAGTTTATATGCTGCATAAGGAATATCAGTCCAAGGGGTTATTCTAAACACCATTACCTCTTTGTCTTACTGACAGTATTTTTTTTTTCACCAGTCAGTATTATTATTTTTTTTCTGGGTGGGAGTGCCTCCCTGGGTTGTCAATCAGCCATCTGGATTACTTTCTTCCTAACTGTCAATATTAATTTTGTGCAACTTTTGCATTTGCACACAGTTGCATGCTATTGTTTAGGGCTTAGAAAATATTTGTGAACATTTTTGTAAATGCATATATTTTATTTTTGCAACAATTATTTATATGCATTAACAACAATGCATTGTAGCCCAAATAGGTAAAACTTTCTGGGGAAATCCAGATTTATTCAGTGCTGAAAAGACAAACTATATCCATGTTCTTCAACAAAAACTAAATGGAGTAATCCAGCTTCCAATTGAATGTTAATGTAGTTTAGATTTTAGCTCCACCAAGTGCAACTGAGCACTGAAACGATTGACACACAACGACGCACACAGAGGTACTGAGGACGGGAAAAAGAGACATGCAAGGGGGCTGTGGAGAGGAGACAAAAAAAGCTGAGATAGAAAGAGACACACACAAGGGCTAGTGGATAGAAAGAGAGATACAGAGGGGCTGAGGTGTGAAAGAGACACAAAAAGGCTGGGGGCAGAAAGAGACACACAAAGAGTCAGGAGGGGAGAAAGAGGCACACAAATGGGCTTGGGGAGAAAGAGACACACAATATTGGCAGTTTCTCTTTTCGGTAGGTGCAAGTAGCTTATCTTGCCTAGGGCGCAAAATAGTGTAGCACTGGCTCTGCTTGAAAGTAGACACAGCATGTGACACCAACCCCTACACTTTTGACATAAACATTTGAGACAGTGATATGTCCGTATTAATTATGGACATTTATAACGTATATATTCATAATGCAGGAAGCAGTTTAAATGCTACCCTACAGTATATATTCACCATATACCTCCCTAGAAAAATAGGTGTTAACTTTAAAATGAAGTAAACTGGTATAAAACAATAACATATCAAATCGTAACAGAAATTTCTACTTATTAAGCAATTGTATTTAGTTAGGCTTGTCTATTAGCAGTGTGTAAGTTATTCCGTCTTCCTACAAAACCACTTAATTCCAAGGATAGTCTTGATCAGACCCATGGCTGGTAGACAAACAAGCTCTTTATAATTAACCTCTCATTCCTTAACATCCCAGATTTGTGTGTGGCACGTGCCGGGTAATCTGGGGATAGCGCAGCACACTGGATATTAATGTAATTAATGTAAACTCATTTTGTTGTGGTATTATTGAAAGGGGCTGTCAAAATTGACTTTTTAAATTATCCATCTGGCTCCTAGAATTTACATCCTGTCTCTTATGTGGTGCAAACTCTCTGCTGAGAAGGGGCTTGTCACTTAATTGCTGCTGTGGATCACAGATGATGGTTTATAGGTTTAGGCAAATTGCGGGCAGTGCTTTGTTAACAAATGGAGAACACAAAGGTACTTAATAATTATACTGTGGAGCTCAATTGGCCCTTAACAGCACCTGCATGAACTGCGTTAGGGAGTCTTGTTTCAACACAAAGGCTCATTCTTGTTAATTAACCTGTATGTACTTGTTACAAATGAAACATTTGTGAGCCCTTAATACATTTACAATGACAAAAAAAGACTAGGAAATCTTTAGAGTAGGCTCAGGAAACCAGGTGTGGCTGAATTATAACTCACATTAGTCTGAATCAGGAGAAGGCTGGCTGGGATTGATGGTATCCAACTAACATGAAGAATGAAGAATTAGTAGTTTTATATCCACACGTTGAAATATATATATATATATATATATATATATATACTGCAAAGGCTTGCACTCCTGGTCATCCTCTGTAATGCCCGGTGCTGGTCTGGCAAATCATGTAGATAAAGCAAAGAGAACCGCACTCCAAGGACTTCGTTCAAAGTTAAAGTAAAACTTAACTTATATTCAATCCATTAAAAGTTGACATTTCAGCTCCCACATGAAGCTTTCATCAGGACAGACAATAAAATGAATTGTCTGTCCTGAAGAAAGCTTCATGTGGAAGCTGAAACATCGACTTTTAATGGATTAAATATAATCCATTAAATAGTTTTACTTTAACTTTGAACGAAGTCCTTGGAGTGCGGTTCTCTTTGATTTATATATATCATCCCCCCATGTTTCCTATATATATATATATATATATATATATATATAAATATACGATAGGTTGAAGAGGACCTTGCTCAAACGAGCTTACAGTCTATAGGAGGTGGGGTATAAAACACATTAATACGCATTAATACAGGAAATAGCAATCAAATAAGGTGGGAGTGAAGCAGAGCTGGAGGAAAGAGTAGAGTGCTGCCCTTTAGGAGAGAAGAAAGTAGAGGTATGTAAGGTAGAGGTTACTCAGGGAGGCCATAAGCTTTCCTAAAGAGATGGGTTTTAAGGCATTTCCTAAACAATTGAAGATTAGGGGAGAGTCTGATAGTGGTAGACAAGCTATTCCATAGGAAGGAAGCCGCCCGCGAGAAGTCCTGCAAGCGTGAGTTGGCCGTACGGGTGCGAGCAGCGGACAGGAGAAGGTCACGGGCAGAGCAGAGAAACCGAGAAGGAGCATACCTATGGATCTGTGAAGAGATATAAGAGGGGCTAGAATTGTTCAGTGCTTTATAGGTATGGGTTAGCACTTTAAATTGACTCCTATAGGATACAGGAAGCCAATGTAAGGACTGACAGAGGGGTGAGGTGTGAGAGGACCGAAAAGAGAGGAAAATCAGTCTGGCAGCAGCATTCATTACAGACTGTAGTGGGGCAATACGGCTTTTGGGATGACCAATTAGGAGAGGGTTACAATAATCCATTCGGTGAAATTACTAGAGCATGTAAAAGCTCCTTGGTAGGATCTCGCGTAAGAAAGGGGCGGACGCGGACTATATTTTTAAGATGGAATCTACAGGATTTGGCAACATACTGTATGTGAGGCTCAAAGGTGAGGCCAGAATCAAGTATGATGTCAAGACAGCGCGCTTGCAAGGATGGACTTATGTGGATACCACTAACTTGAAGGGAGAGCGAAAGAGGAGGATCAGTATTAGGAGGAGGAAAGACAAGGAGCTCAGTTTTAGAGGGATTGAGTTTCAGAAAGCGGGAGGACATTCAGTCAGAGATGGAAGAAAGGCAAGCAGTAACACGTTGCAGGACGGCAGGGGAGAGGTCCGGGGAGGAGAGATATCTTGCTGTCATCAGCGTACAGGTGGTAGTGGAATCCAAATGAGGTAATACATTTGCCAAGAGAGGCCGTATAAAGAGAAAATAGAAGGGGACCAAGGACAGAGCCTTGGTGGACTCCAACCGAGACAGGATGAGGGGAGGAGGTACCATTAGAATAGTATTAGCAGATACTGAATGAGCGTTGGGGGACATAAGAGGAAAACCACGAGAGGACATAGTCACAGAGACCAAGTGATTGAAGAGTTTGAAGAAGAAGAGCATGATCAAAGGCAGCAGAGAGGTCAAGAAGAATTCATATGGTGTAGTGGCCTTATGATTTAGCTGCGATGTTGTGCTATTACTTCGTTCTTTGTTCACTCAGTAATGACCAAGACAGTTAACTATGCGTATTGGGTCAACACAACTAATATATATGTTATCAGACAAAAAATTCCCATTGCCACCATTCAGAAAAAATGGGAATTGGGTTCACACCTGGAATATGCATTTCTCGGTAGTGGTGCTGCAGTAATGACAAAATAGTATACAAAATACAGATCCAGGAACAGCGCACATACATAAAAAATACTGTTTTAAATTTTATAAGGTTACTTAAAACCACCTACCTTCGCAAACAAATATGGGGATTCAGTTACACCATATAGCTATATTGTGCTAAGTCCACCACTATGTCGCAATACCCCAAAATCAGTGGGTCCTACACTATTTTAACATGTACCTTTAAAAACATTTTTTAATAACAACAGAATTCCAACGAAAAAAATAATTTGAAATGTCCTACTGCTTTTGATATTTTAAATTTTTACTATAAAAGAAAAATGGGCATCTCAATGAGGCATAATGAGCTATTATAAAGATAATTTCACAATACATATTTTGGTCATTAAGGAGTGCATAAGAAAAATGTCACATTAAGTTAACATTTTAAGTTAATCTGTAACACATTCTGAAAATATATGTATTATTTGTAAATGTTGTAATTTGCAGATATATTTCCCCGCTAGATGTGTTATTATAGCAGTTGTTAGATTTGTTTATTGCGTGTAATATGAAACATTCTTACTGAAAACTACTGTATATAGCCTTTCACAAACCTCACAAGAAAAATGTTTTAATATTAAGGAAATCATACATTTAACAGTGAATGGCAGTGAACTGAAATCGGAATTTGTAAAACTGTCTGGCAAAGCTGCAAGATCTCCAGATATAACATAAAGTTTGCTGTTTTGATCCTAATTTTAGAAATGTGTTTTTAATATATTTTTTGCTTCAACATGATGCACCGTTTAAAGAAAAACCATCGTTTGTTTTTTTTCTCAATGAAATTAAAAGATATAGCTTTGTTGAGCATTATTTTGTATTGAATACAATAAATGGTTAAAAGCACCTTGACCACTACATTATTATAAAGTAGTCATGGTGAAAGGACCCTGTATGTGAAGCATTTCAGGTTGAAACACTGCATACATATAAAAGGTGGAGCTTCTGGGTAAAGATTCAACAGATATTCTGAAAAATAGAATTGTACAAGAAATAGTGCAATACAGTATTACAAGATTTAAATAATAAAATGTAAGAGCGATGTCACTCACAAGCCTGGAGTCATACCCTCATATGACTCGGATAGTATGCGCCCTTGGACCATTTAAGGATGTCCATATCCTTCTTTACCAAAGTGCTGAGTGCTTTCCTTCTCTCTCTTAGTTGGCTCCAAAGTATAGAGATGCCAAGTTGAAGAAGTTTCCTTAAAAAATGCTTTATTTATCCAAATAAAAATCAAGACATAAAATCAATAAAATCATACCAGATCAAAACGCGTTTCGCCTTGAAAAAAGGCTTCCTCAGTTGGCTGTTGTCAACAGCCAACTGAGGAAGCCTTTTTTTCAAGGCGAAACACATTTTGAACTACTGTTATAGACTACACAGCCTACCCAGATATTGATCTGGTATGATTTGGACTTTGGACATCCTTAAATGGTCCAAGGGCGCATACTATTCGAGTCATATGAGGGTATGGCTCTCAGCTAATGAATGAACACCAAGATCGCCATCCTGCTGGCCCCTGACGTGACTCAGGTAAGGCTCAATCCATTGCAAAACTGTTTGTCCCCTTACCGCGGAACAAGACCAGGTTACTCTTGGCATCAAACCTACTACAGCAACCTTTAATGGTTGTGATGCTCTTAGTGACACTTCAAAAACCTTCCATACTTACTCTTGTTCTGTGCGGGGGCCATCTTTTTAGTCCTCTTTGTCAGATGTTTCACTTACCAGCTAAGACAATCGTGGGTATTTAATAGGTTGAAAATTCAAGTGAATTTCAAATTTAAAGTTAGAACAGCTCAACTGAAAGCACAGCCAACTGATAGAATTTTTCCAGTCAGCTATATTGACCTTGAATTTGAAATTCACTTAGAATTCCCTTGAATAGCCCTGCTTGCATTATTTAAAGATCTAAAATCATCCTAAATTGCATTTCTAAGATGCCCAATACATAGGCAAGAGGCCAGAGTTTATGAATACACACTAGTTTTGGCTATCTGCAAGATTTTTAGTCTAACAAAGAGGACTTAAGATGTCCACCTCCGTTAAGCAAAGCTAATCCAGAAGATGCAATGAAAATAGGTTATTTACATATTACATGTAATCTTTTATCTTCAATTACAGTAGAAAATAACTATTTTCCTTTAAAGAATAAGCCCATTGGAACTGTAGAAATAGATACAGTTTCATGTTACTGACATTATTTCTTATATTTTGCCTGTTATGTGTTTACATTAAGTAGGTTTGACATATGATTTTGATTAGCTTCACCTGTTAAACTGCATGGTCCAGACTGTTTGGTCCATTTTTCACAAGTGTTATACATTCAACTGTATTGTTATTATTAATATTAATATTATAATCATCATTTAGAAAACAGCAACATATTCTGCACAGTTCTCTAAAATGGGACGCTAAGTTATTAGATATAAGGATCTATCATGTGTCTTGTTTACCTGTCTTATGCTTGGCTTATTTTCTTTTCTTTTATATGGATTTCACAACAAAAAAAAACTAATTTCCCTCTCTTGATAGCTAATTATAAAGGCTGATGGTGAAAAGATGGATTGTGATAAGTCCTGCGGGACTGCTAAAAAGCCCACTTGTTATAAAGAGAGTGCAATGAAAGAATAAGCATAGCTAAAATAGATCCTTTTCTGAGTGACAAAGGATTTGCTACTGTATGTCACATCGTGAGCATTAAAACAACTTTTTTTTTCTCACTTTGTAACCACATAGAAGGATTGATTGATAATTTGATTGATAACCATCTGTTTATTTTATTTTTCTATTGGTATAGAGGGCAGATAACAAGCGTTTTTTTATATAAGCAGTAAATGTAGACCAGTGAATTTTAACCCTTTTTAAAATGGCTTTATTAGACCCTTCCCAGTGTCAGAGAGCCACCCACTGATTAGGACAGCAGTCCTGCTACAGTACATACAAATTTTAGGCAGGTATTTGGGGCCTGATGAATATGATGAGTTCCTTTGATTGGGGACGCACAAAAAAAAATGGGATTTAAACCAAAAGCTATTGCCTTAGTTATTTAAAAAAAAAAAATGATTTATATATTTATTTTTTGTTCAATTAAACTTGAATTAAAGCTTTTAGGAACACAAGTAAGTCTATTTAATCAGGCATAGTTAAAATGCATGATGAAGGTCCCTTTAGGATGAGCCTACAGTCTACAAACAAATCATGTAACAAGCAAACATTTGAATGCTAGAGTGTCACAATGACAATCCAATGAAAATCCAAAGATAATCACTATTTTGTGAAATGAGTTGTCACTATATTTGGTCTCATAAAAATTTTTTTTGCAGCATAGTTGCACAGTAATCACATAACAAATGGCAATGTATTCTGTTCGACCCATACGTAGGGAGGAGGGATTCCAATTATTTAACTAATAAGTGCTCTCTTAGTTTGAGTAAGCGAACTACAGTGTATGATCTTGTGTGACATCACATGTGTGATATATGACTGTGAAATAACACACGTTTCCATGTATTTTAATGTTTTAATGTCACAAATGATTTCCAGGTTGTAATGATATAATTTGAAATTGCTAAGCACTGAACATTAGAGCATTTTCAGCCTGAACCCAAGAAAGTCATGAAGAAATCTGAATATCGCAATGGTGCCCTTGTATATCATGAGGGCACCCTTGACTTTATGATGAAACAATATTTCTACCACAGTGTTCCCTTGGTACAATTAAATGGCTTCATATTCCTCAGCCATTATGCAACCATGCAGAGCAATGACTGGACCTAATGCCTCCCATGAGGTGACTGACCAAACCATTACTAATCCCCAAACTAATTAACAGCTGCTGACAGATAATGTGAGTTGAAGGCATTCTTTGGCTTTCTCAAAAAATAAAAATAAGACCATCCAAGGTAGGCACAGCATGGCACATATTTTTTATAGAGAGATTAGGAAAAGAGTTTAATGGTAGATTCAAAGCATCAGAGACATTTCACTATAAATGTTTTATACTTACAAATTGTGCTTTTTATTTTCTAGGGTTAGTGGTGTGGTAATTCGTTTATTTTTACTCTACAATTTACTCTATATTGCAAGACAGTGCTGCAGAGTAAAAAAGAACCTCTGCGATTACACCCTGGATCATTTCATATACAAATATATTTACACTTTTTGCTTTTTCGATTTTAGCGATTTTGTAATATATAAAATGGCCCGTCCACCCAGATGCCTTTACGGCCTATGAAAAAAAACCCGCACAGTTTGAAATTGATATCAAACCTTATCTGCACATTAGTAATTTAAAATTATTATAAATTAACCTATATTTATTTACTATTTCAAAATTGTAGATTTGAAAATGGTTAACCTCTAAAAACCTTTAAGTATTCCCGTTACATTTGAATGACATGTAAATAATTCTAAATATACACACCAGCATCTGGCTAACACATAGTGCTTGGTTGACACTGACATATGTTCAAGTGTCCTCTAAAATCCTAAATATGTAGATTTAGTGAAGGAAGTAATACAGAGATGCTGTGTGGAGAATTATTTTTATTTATTTAGTCGTGCTGTCATTTAGAAATTCTTGATTTATGGGATCTCAAGGTCTGTTCTCATCATTTTTAAAATGAAATAGCGTTTGAAATGTTTCCTTCCACAAGCCAAACCATTATTAAAAAATTAAGTTTTTCAGTGTGTACAGCAGCTTGACTACTTTTCATGACAAAGTTGGTAATTAGAATAGCAATTTAATAGTGAATCAGGCAGAAATATTCAAACCATGATAAATGACTTTAATAATGTGGCTTGCAGTGCTTTAACAGAGATGAATTTCACTTCCTAAAACTCTCGGCTTTTCTGCCTGCCTTGAAGATAAAAATGTCCAAGAAGTATTCTGTACGCGTTATTCAGAAAAGCTTTCACTAGATTTTTAAGTGGTCCAAATAGCTTGCAAATACAAGCTCATCATTCATATTGTTATGATTCCTAATTTTGGTGTTTTGCAATGTGAGGCAAATATTTGAAATGTCCAGTTTTGTCATAGCTGCCGTTGTATAGCTTAATAGTATAACCTCAACTTGAAGAATTTCGTAGAAGTCACACCAGCTTCAAAATTGAAAGCTAATTTTCCTGTTTGTCATAAGTTTGTTAAGACCACATGCATTCCACAGTTTGAAAAATGTCATTATTCTGCCCATGCTGAGGCTTCGTAATTGGATAGTAAGGATGTTCAAAGACTAATTTCGTGAATTGCACAATATTTTAAATGGAATTATGCAGGCTTATAGGCCCTCGAGGGATCGAGCTAGGGGCCTCTTGAGAAAACCTGTTTATCCGTAAATGATATTAGCAGCTTTCAAGTAGGTTTTGTCTTCATTAAATTGCTGCTCTCCCAATTGAGGGTCACATCTGAGGCTTGATTTGATAATTTGTCATTATTGTCTTGTTTATTGGAGCATAAAGTTGATACAAGGTGGACAGAAGAGTTTGTATGTGAGTGAGGAACTTGTTTTTTTTTTTTAAATGCATGTCTGGAAAAAGCAGTACTGAAGATTTAGAGGCATAAAACATATATCACTTCAATCAGTCTTTTTATTACAGTAAAGGATAGGTGCGTGAAGCACTATTAATAAAAAAAAAATGAAAAATAAGGATTGATTAGATTCTTAATAAGCAATTCAAAAACCATTCTACCACATGTATGTAAATATCAATGAACAAATATATCAGTGCATTTACTGTTTTTGCTAGACTGCAGAGTAACTGTTCGTTATTTCAAATTTAATGAGACTGTCATTGGGATTTGATGTTTACTAAATAGAAATGTAATACACCCAACAGTTCTAAAAGTAAAACTCCTTTAAACACTATTTAAACATTTTTCACATGCTTAAGTATTAATTAGGCCCAGGCAACGTGGGAAGTGTTTTTAGAGAAAAACATCTCTCATTCATCTCTATTTGAGTTTGTTTCTGATTTTTAAAATGAATGTATGTGTGGGGCAGTGTGTGTATGGGGGGGCACTGTGTGTATGGGGGGTTGTCTGTGTGTGTGTGGGGCAATGTGTGTATGGGGGGCAGCAGTGTGTGTAGGGCACTGTATGTGTCTGTGTGTGTATGGGTGTGCAGTGTGTGCGGGGCAGTATGTGTTACGGGCAGTGTGTGTATTGGGGCAGTGTGTGTATGGGGACAGTGTTTGTGGGGCAGTGTGTGTATGGGGACGGTGTTTGTGGGGCAGTGTGTGTATGGGGGCAGTGTGTGTATGGGGTCAGTGTGTGTAGTGTGTGTATGGGGGCAGTGTGTGTATGGGGCAGTGTTTGTGGGACAGTGTGTGTATGGGGGCAGTGTTTGTGGGGCAGTGTGTGTATGGGGACAGTTTGTGGGGCAGTGTGTGTATGGAGACAGTGTTTGTGGGGCAGTGTTTGTATGAGTTCACTCTCGCGAGATTTGGCAATTCCAGCCCTGCACTAGCCGGCCAGGGGGAATCTCAGGGGGGGGGGGCAATTGCCCCGTTGCCCCCCCCCTGGATCCGCCAATGCGTGGGCTTGCAGGAAGGTTGACGCCTCATCAGGGTGTGATATAGTATTTGTTTTCCCCGCTTTGTCTGTGAGTAGTTGACGGGGGCTTGATTTGTAGGCGATGGATTTCTCTTGGAGAAGCTGGGTGATAGGCTTGAGAGATCTCCACCAGGTTAGGGTATGTCTGGAGAAGTCCCCAAAAAAAGCTAGTTGTGCTCCCTCAAAAGACACTGTGGGGGTGTCTTTGACTGCCCCCGTGATAACACCCCGATCTGAGTCCCGCGCCAGTTAGAGCAGTACATCCCTGGGTACCTCTTGGGCTGCGTTGGTCACCTTGCTGAGCCTGAAGCAGGAGTCCACCACCAGCTGTTTGGACTGTTTTGGCATGAGGAGGGTGGCAAGGAGTCTCCTGCAGTAGTGAGGGAGTTCTGCTTCTGCAACTGTTTCTCCCTTAACCCTTAAGTTGTGTGCCCTGGCTTTGTCCTCTAAGTTGGCAAGCTGAGCCTGATGGTCTGTGCACTGCTTCTGCAGGGCAGCAATAGCTGCATCTGTAGCTGACTGTGCGAGCTTGTGGCCTGTCATATTCTCTTCCACTGTGTGCATGCGTGTGGTGAGGGCTGACACTGCCTCCCTTATTGGTGCCAGGTCTGCAGTGAACATGGCTTGGATCTCTGTCACCAAGGCTTTGATGTCTGCCTTTGTGGCTGGGGCCGAGTCTTCCAGTGCTGTGGTTGCTTCTGGCCCTGTTCGCCGCCTCGGTGGAGGTGAGAGGTCGGCTGTACTGCTGTCTTCCTCCGTGGACAGCGGTGTGAATTCCGATTTGGATGCCATCTTGGTGGGAGCAGGCCGCGCGGCTGTGCGCATAGAAGTGCCTATATCTTAGGACCCCGATCCCGGGTCTGGGCGCATCTTTTTATTTTTTTCCCATGGTGTCGGGGAGTGGTCAGCAGCCGGCGTGGGTCCGGATCGCAGGTAATTCCGTTGATAATCAGTCTTTTCTCGGGCCGTCTTGCGGAGCAGCTCCGAGACACGTCCAGCTCGTTTAGGCGCTGGCTCCTCCCCCTTTTTTGTTATTTATTTTGTGTCCTTATTGACTCACATGTCTTTTCTGTGGGTGTATGGCAGTAAGGACCCCGCTTTGTGTGTGTTGTGTGTGTGTGTCACTGAGCATGCATGTATCTGGGCAATTGAGCATAACTACTAACATCTCAAGTAGAGAAAGAGGGGCACTTGAATTTTAGGAGTGTGGGAGTGGTGGCGGGGGGCGTTTGTGTGAGACATTTTAGGTAACTTACTAATAACAATTTATGCAACTAAAATATTATTTAGAACAAGGACAACATATGATATTTACACAGACTGATTTCTAAACACATTCATAGAAGTGGAACACTACTATACACTCAGACATACCAACAATATGGAGCTTGTGGAAAAGATGGGCATTACGATAGTAAAGAGGGGCAGAGGGATTTGAGCCCAGCATGGAAACTGTCCCTCCTCCATAGGGACACTAGGGAGGTATGCAGTGAGTGTATGTGTAAACAAGTATTACTGCATTCAAAAACCCTTCCATAGGCAAGTGGACATGTCATCTAGGGACAAAAAGAAAATTGCAAAGACTCCATAAGTGTCACAGGGTTATTCTCTAAAGTGAGAATTCAAAGTGAATTCAAATTTAAAGGAAAAATAGCCAACCTAGAAACATTCTCCAAGTCCAGTTTGGTTACTTTGGACTTAATTGTGAAATTACAAAACTGATAGTATCTACATTAGTCGAATTCTGAAATAGAGTTATGTAGTGGAGCTCTAATACCTAGAATAGGTATCTCCTATGGTTAGTCCTCGTAGCTGAAATAAGCAGTAAAATAATCCAAGACCTTTTTCTCCCAGAAACTAGACGACACATAGTTCTGGGAGTGAACTGATTGTATTTTGGCCACACACAGCTTTTATGCACAGACCCCTACATGGGGTCTCTTATACAAAAATACAGGGCTTTTCCTCCCAAGATCATCTGTGACTGAGAGATAATTGCATGAGAAAAAACTATAACTCAATTATCTCTCAGGTACAGAAAAATCTAGAATAATTTGAAACACCGCAAAAATGCATTTCAATACCGAAACAGCTTGGATCTGAGCGCACACATTGACGAAATATCACTCAGATCCCTTTGTTGGTTCGGGAACACCATTCAAATGAAGTTTTGACCAGTCGGCTAGGAGGTGATGCCCCAAAACAGTTCCAGAGAAAACATGCCAATGACCGGTCATCTTTCGGGGGTTCTTGCACGAACACTGACAAATACTCCACCTGGCTGTTAGTGTACGAATGTTCCCCCTGTTCGGTAGTTTATGCCTCCCGAACACTGCTCTCCTAACTGTTCGAGAAGTTGGAATGGCAGTGGTACCAATTTACCAGGTGTTTGCGGTGTCATGTTGCTGAAAATAGTTCCACGCGGTTCCACGCATTCGGGAGACAACATGGGCACCATTCACTTGCACACGTTCGTTCGTTTATACGAATGGTGGGCACACAGGGGAAACATTTTCCTTAACAAGCAATTTGTGTTTGAAAGCCAGGGTTGGTCGGTTGTTAGAAGGTGCGAACAAGGGGACCACACAGATGGAGTTCGGTAAACGAACGGGCGTGTACAGACAGCCGAACACCAGGGGATAAAAGTATATAAAGAGCATCCATTCAGCTACAAGTTATTTTCTGATTAAATTGATACAGGATCAGGCTGGGTCTGACCCAATTATTTGTATTATATTATATGGAATGCATTAAAAAAATACAAAATAAATAAATAACTTATCATGAATACAAATTACTTACATTTGAACTTCCTACATATACTTTAAATTGTAATGCTGTGTACCAGATTAAGTGATCACCACCAAAGCAGCAAGTGACTACAGCTACATACACATTTTATAGAACTACTGAGCATTTCCATAAACATTTCTTTACACAAAACTGAGAATTTCTGTAAATTCTAGTTCATCAGTTTTTGATTGTAAACTAATAGTTGAACTCTGAGACACAAACAAATGGCATTATGTACAATAGAACATTTAGTGTAATAAGGGAAAACCAGTAGATTTAGCGGGGTAGAGTGAAAATTGGGTTTATTGAAGAAGAAAAAAAACATTATTTAAAAAAAGAACAACCAGCATAGCTAACTGTGACATAAGTTGTGTGAATGCATGGAGTACCCCATAACCAGAGAACTACATGCCTCTTTGCGAATATATTGGGGAGAGAGCAAATGAGCAAATTAATAACTTGCTACAATTTGGAGAGAGGGTAGGAGGTATTATTCACTATTACAATGGATCACTGTATGATTAACATTCTGTGTGACAGAATTTTGCTCATCATGCAATTCTTTCTCTGGCCAGTTTATTCACATAATATATATATATATATTTTTATTATAATTTTTTTTTACTAGTGTGATACAAATGCACAAATATACTTTCTTGGTGCTATACTTTTTCGCCATAATTCTCCGAACTTCAGTGACTTCAAATGTAATTAATGCCCGTAAAGCACCTGTGCTATTACGACTGGCCTGACTGATCTCTGCCTCTTCCGAAGGTAATCATGAATAAAGCTTGTCATTTGGTAGAGAGAGACCATAGCATAGCATACAGGAGCCTTGCACTTATAATCTTCTGCCAATTGTCAGCAGGAGAGAACCTATAATAGGGTTCTCTTCAACCATTCTGGGTAGGTTCCCGGATGTCCCACTCTTGTGAAAACTGTTCCTAAAAAGAGTAGTGTGAGCATGTCATTATACATCCTTGTGCTACATTTAGGGCACTGGAATCACGCAGAGAGTGTTGGAACTGCACTCTTTGCATGGCCTGCCCTTCACTGGACCTGCTTGATTGGCAGTCTAAACGGCATGCATTCACACCAGACTGACATGCCAATTCTTGAACAGACCTGACCCCTTTTGGCAGGTCTGCCCCCCTTACACATTGCCATTAACAAAGTTCACATCGCTAATCCTTCCCTTTAGCCCACTCACAGGTGCTCTACTTTACAGGACACCAATGTTTGGTGAGGTATGTCTTAAGAGTATTTTTGCCTATCTTGCAAAATGTAATAGTAACAGATATATCGTAAAAAAATAAATAATAGTTACCTGGTCAGCAGTGCAATCTGCTTGCGTATCTTTTTCTCACTCACTGCTGCATGCTCTAAGTAGACACTGGGCCTTTACTTTGTGTAGGTGAGTCAGAGAAGTGAATACTTGTTTTCTCTATATAATGCCACTTATGTTATTTATGTATTTGGAAGGAACTTCTAAAACATCTACATTTTCTGCAGATATTCTATTTCTATTTCAGAAACACCGTATACCGTATACCATATACCAGCTTTGGCCAGACGTCTTTGATGCTTTGTTGCCCAGTAGAGCTCAATGTACAAGATATGGTCCTACACATCTATGTCTTGGGTTTCTTAATGTTAACACAATCATAGATCCAGGAGAGTAAGAGTCAATATAAAATCTCTAAGGAAACTAAATGGCGGTAAGGTGCAGCTGTTAACACATGAATACTCCTTATCTGACAAGAGTTCTGTACTGCAAAATATATCTATGTCTGCTTTCTCGTATCTAATTTCAAACCGGAAAAAAATGTGTAGTTATATATTAATGAACAGAGAAAAATTACAAAGGCAAGAAATATATATCTAATTTTCTATAACAAAGATATTACTTTATTTCTCTGTGTAGTTTCGTCTATCCTGAAAACCTTACTTAGTCAAATGCAGCGATCAATCACAGAGGAGCCTCCAGCGTTATATACTGTGTGCAAGGAATTCAGTGTCTGTTCCAACTACTCATTACCGTAGTGATCTTTAAACAGGGGAGACATAGAACATAGCTCAGATGGGTACCAAGACATGTCATTCAATTGTATTATTTTGTCAACATCTTTGAGTGCATATGAAGTATAAACAGTTGGTAATAAAGTTGTGTTTTTTGTTTTTACAGCTGATTTTTTAATGTTTGATTTCAGCAGGAGCGTTATAAGTTATCACCATCCTACTGTTAAGAATGGAATTATTATTTTACTGACACTAAAGGACATAATACATGCTTGCTTGTCTGTTTGCTTTTTATTGAGGGGGAAGGGGCAATAGTTCAATTACATTAATGTGAAAACTCTGCGATTAAATCTTTTTGACCCTTGTTTTCTTCTTCTAATATCATGTCCAAAGATTCTCATGAATCCTTGATGCTACTTAAAGTTATAAAAGATGAATTCTATATATGTCATACAATATATTAATGTATGCTACTTTATTAAAATAGAATAGCCATAGTCTTTTGGTTTAAATATATTGTTTTTTGGTACTAGTTAAAGCAGGGATTCTCAACCCAGTCCTCAAGGACCCCCTACAAGTCCAGGATTTAGGGATTACCTGGGTGTGTCTAAGGTGTTTAGAAAACGAAAAAAAAACCACCTTAGACTCTGTTTCTAAACACCTTAGACACACCCAGGTAATCCCTAAATCCTGGACTGGTAGAGGGTCCTTGAGGACTGGGTTGAGAACCCCTGAGTTAAAGGAACACTGTAGCTTTATGAATACATATCTACATTCCTGAAGCTACAGCATTGATGTCACTTATCAGTTAGGAAACCCCCATGTAAAGAAAAACAATGTAATTAAAAGAGCACTTCACCTCCCACATGAAGTTGTTAAAGTGCCTAAAGTGTCCCTTTAATTATCCTCCCTCCAGTATGAGCTGCTGTTTTGCTGAGTTGGCTGTCTACGTGGATCACTGGAAGCAATATGATACACACTGCTTATGGAGGGTCAGGGAATCTTGCTAAAGGAGGAGCACTCTAAACATATTTAAACTGTAGAATTAAAAACGTATATATATCAGAATAGAATAGAATAATATATGTGCAATGACATGTCGCTCATTAATTTTGCATAGTTTCCATCTACGCTGATTATATGTAGAACTACTTTTACGTGCAGAATAAAGCTAGAATGGAAATATCTCATAAACTCTGCTACACTAAGGCATGGGTTCCCAAGCCAGGATTTAAGGATTACCCTGTTGTGTCTAACCCTGTTGTGTTTTTTTCTTTTTCTAAAAACACCTTGGACACAATTGGGTAATCCCTAAATCCTGGACTGTTAGGGGGGTACTTGAGGACTGGGTTGGGATCCACTGCACTAGGGGACATGGAGGAATGCAGTGTGAAATATAGAGAGATGTACTGGGTGACATAGGTAGACAAACTGGAAGACATGGAGGAAATACACTGGGGTATGTGAAAAATTTGAATTGACTTGATATGAGGACTTCAGGAGGTCAGATTTTTTTAGGCAGTGGGAAGGGGCTAGCACCTTGACTCGGGCCGACTATGGGTAAATATACACATTGACTCCTAGTAACACACAAAACAATTTTACTTTCCATTGTGTAAACCTAGAATTCCTATATGTTTCATGTAGGAAAATATGTAGGTATAATTTTTCTCTGACCACCTTTTAACAATCTTGTTATGTTTGATAATTCTCACAATTTTGCCATTTGTTCACTTGCCTTTACTACACTGCCTTCGCACTACAATTTAAGATTTAGATTACCAATCTCTCTGTGTGCATCTCTTTTGTTCAGTAATGCCTGACATTTCTCCACTCCTATGTTCTCCTAGAGGACTGGAAGCTGCAGATAGAGGTTGAAACCACTTACTAAGATTAAGAAGTAGCAGTTCGAAAAAAAAAGGGAAGAAACTGCTTTATATTAAACAGTTGTTAGGTAGGATTCTCTTAAAATTGTGTTTATAAAGGAAATTGTTAATTTTAGACCTTTACTTTATACCAAACAACTCGATTTTCGAAATATTATATAGTGACAATATAATGACAATGCTATTTCTTTCATTCCAAATTCATTTTCTGTAGAACAAAGCTATCCAATCTTGGTAAGATCGGATAATATGCAATAAAAAATAAAATAGACACCATATTTCTAAACTCTAGAGAGGTCTAAAATAACATTATAACTGTTATGGGAAGGCTGGCAAGGAGGTCAGTGGGGTAATTTCCCCGCGGGTCACTACTATGGGAAAGCTGGCAAGGTGATTGTAGGCTGCAGCCTAAAACCAGTCTCCTGAAAATTAAAAGAGCTGGAGGTGTGCTGGCATATCTGTCTATACAGTTGTAAAGGAATAAGGCAGCAGGATGAAATTGTACAGGGCCTTTGTTAGTCTGTCATGATGTGCTTTTGCAAGGACTGTGCCTTCACTGCTTTCCAGACTCTAGACTGGCCCACTGGGCTATTTTCCATTTGAATGTGATATCTGAGGCCTGTGGTATCTGAGGTTGACCAGTTTAACACTATATTGAGCAAGTATGATGTTCCTGGAGGTATTTGCCAGTGACAGCTAAGTGTGATGAGACGGTGACATTCTTAACACACTTTGTTATTGGTGGCAGTGGAGTCTTGGGAAACAGAGTCTGTTCCTCTTAGGAATGCACATATCTCTGTGAATGTTTGTGCACATTGTGCAGTTCATGCTGTTGGCACATCTTGCAACTCCAACAGCCTACTTTTGTCAAATCTACATATATTGCATGCTCCATGTAGTAGTAGCTCCACGTCAGTTTGTGCACACAAAAAATTGTTTGCGCATTTAACAGCATCTAAAACAGCTAGGACTGACAATATGGTAGTGTCCTTCTTGACTTCCCTCTGGGTTCTCAAAATTAAAAGAAAGGAGGAAAAACATACACCAACTTAAAGGTCCAATGAACTGTAAGAGCACCTGAAGCCCAGCCCACGGGTGAAAACTCTATAAGAGAAAACAATGTGGTTGAGTGTTGGATGCAGTGGCCATAATATCTGCCTCTGGAACTCCCCAATTTCTCTGTCAAGTGCAATCGTCAAGTGCAATCGTTGTTTATTGTCCAGATTATAATACGTTTTCAAGTATTGTTGTCTGAGATATACAATTAATACCAAAAGAACCTTAAATAAATCTCCATGGTGCTGTGCTTAGGATGGATGGTAGGTCCCTGAACTAAAAATGATCTCCTAAGATTGTGAATCTGAGTAATATCTTCTTGACAGATGAGTGGAGTAATTGATGAAAGAGACATTCTGAAATTTTGAATATGAAGAGTCAGTTTTAGATGTTGAAGGTCTAGAATAGGTCTCATTTCTACTGGTTTGGGATTGTAGAAAAGAGGGGAATCTTTCTTGCCATGAAACTCTTGTAATCACATTCTGTTTTAGCCATTTTCAAATGTCCTGCATCAGAGCAAACCTTTTTTATGGATTTCTTGCAGTTCTAAAGTTTAGGAAGGATCAATGTTTTGGAAATTCTTGTAATTCTATCACATGTCCTTTTTTCAGCATAAAAAACAACCAATGATCAAGCAGCTATGAGCCCCAGATTTCCCAGAAATGAGGAAGATGTCCTCACAGTTTTTAAATATGTGTACCATAATCTTCACAATGATCAGTTGGAGCTTCTAGTGAAGAAGTAGAAGCCATTGTAGAATCTTGACTCTCTTGACTGCCAGAGTCTTTTATTCTTAATTTGTGGCAAAAAAAGGCGTTCTTTCTCTCAACTGCTCTTTAAATGGCTTCATCAAATTATTTCTCAAAAAGGAAGTAGTTTTGGAATTATATTTCACATAAACTATTTTGGAATGCAAATCAGCACCCCAAGATTTGGGCCTAAAGCTTTCCTTGCTGCCACAGATAAAACCATATTCCTGGCCTAAGGTACACCCCAAATCAAGAGAGACAATATAAATTAATTCTGAAGCCTACCTTAGAGAGAGAGTCTAGCAAATAGGAATGTCTTACTCCTTTTTCAATATTGACTTCAAGCAGACTGATACATTTAAGGATTTTGCCAGAGAGGTAAGTGCAAGCCCTGGACAACAAGCCACTCCTGCTACAACATAATTCTTAGAGAAGTTGATGTCAATGCGATTATCCATGAGATCTCTGAAGGAAGCCAAAAATGACAAACAAATGACAGCTTTGAGAGTTCTATCCCAGATAGCCAAATTTGCCTTTGAAGACATCTTACCCTGCAGTGAGACTTTTTTTTAGGCTTTTTCCAGTCTGTAGAAAAACAAGTTATTTGATGGCTTCACAGGCTGGAGCCATAGGCCTTTTCTTTTTTGATACTGGAAAACCATTATTAGAGTCTCAGAGAATCTGGGAGGCATTTTCCATTCTAAGAGTATGTCTTATAGATTTGATTATTTGCTCTATCACTTTTACATCCATACAGTCTTCAGATTGATCAGACTCTTCCTCTGTTGAATCAATAACTCACACATTCTTGGCAGAAGGGGTCAGAGACTGAGACATAAGAAAGGGAGGGTTCCCAATCTTCCTTATGGAGTGCATGTCTGTTATTTGCAATGCTCCTCTAAATCCTGATCCACTGCTTGTTTAATCCAGGATAAAATTGCAGCTAGAGCTCCTCTGAAAATACTAGTAGCTTCAGTGAAAGAAGTAGCCCATATGTTTCCCCTCCAAGCATTTCCTATCACAAATCCCACATCTGTAAGACTTTTTTCTTCTTTCCTCACAATTGTTCTTAATCCTTCTGTTCAGGATAACTGCAAAAATATACAATAATATCAAGAAGGCATCAGCACACCAAGACTGTATATTGTTACGGTTGCCTCCAGGCTGGCTTGAAGTTGGACCGTAGAAAGGATGCTCCTAGCGCTCACCAAAGGACCATCAGCACCGTAGACACCATAACTACTGCGTAGCCACCATAAGTACTGCAGGCTCCACGAACCACCGCTGCTGGGCTGGAATCTCGCCGTCTGTTCTGCGCCCTGGACCTAAGACCAGGCTCCAGGTTCTAGTAGGTGAACCTCTTCCTTCTGTAGAGCGAAGCAGGATCAGAAACAAGAGCTCTTACAAGAGCTCAGTAGCTAAGGGAGTATAAAGAGCATAGCAATCCCTGTAGTGATTATAGCTGTCCCCTACAAACATGAGTCAAGGCTGCAAGTTAGAGGGTCAAGTCATTCTGTTTATTGGCACCAAAAGAACCTTCTTTTATGCAGGTTTCCCTTACATAGGACCACCCACAGGGCGTTACAAAACAACCAATCACACACGTACATTACAGAAAACACTCCCAGCAATTACACACAAAATCCTTCCCTCTGCCTGTGATATAATTATGCTACACAAGGGGTTAACATAATTATCACAAGCAGGAAAAATACAGTTTTTACACATACACTGTAACTTTAAAACCATACATCCACTCTTCATAATTACATATTATTAATCAGCGTACTTTAAACATAAACACTCTAAAAAATCAGCCAAATCCATCCAGTAGATCAAAAGTTAGACGGAAGTCCTTTATGACCGACCGCAAGCAGATTTTCCTGCCCAAAACAGTTCCATAGATTTGGGCTGTGCGGTCGGTCAATTTCATGGAGAAAAACGACTAAGTTCCATTCGAACGTGCGTTCAAATCTTCGAACGGACTTAGACTCTGCAGCTGAAAATTCAGTGTGGGAGAAGGTAAGGGTCAGCGGTGTTCGCGGAAATGTGTAGCCGATTTTAGATCCATGAATTTGGCTACACATATCGCTGACCTCGTTCGAAGAACAAAGATGGTCGCCGCCATGTGTTCGTTTGCACGAACAGCGGCCACCCAGCGCTCGGCAATTACCTGCAGTAACCTCACAGCCTGGGAGGTAAATTGCCTGCACACTTCCACTTCTTGGTGGTCCGCCTGTGTGGTACTTGGTTCAGTAAGCCCCATTTACTGAACCAAGTGGGAGAAAGCCAGGGACACAGTATATTAAAGGTTTGGGGACACCGTCTTAAAGGGGCATTGTTCGGCAAAGTCACAATATGTCCCCAGACGGTTCTTAAAGGGCCATACACACCCAGCAAAAGTCCATACTGTTTTTAAAGGGCCCAATCTCCCAGGGCCATAGTCATGCGGGAATAGGCTTCTCCACAATCCAGGGAAGCAGGGCAATTTAGCATTTAAAGGCCCAGTTACAAATAGCAGTTTGTAACATATATAAAGGTTAATGTAAATGTAACTGTACCAGCACCCTGAAATAGCTTACAGAGCTAGCATAAAACAAGCAGGATGCCAAAGAGAAGAAGAAAACTGACAGCTATAGCAAACATTGTGTTTAAATAACCAGCCAAATGGAACAATCTGCTCCAACAATCCCTCCAATCAAATTCAAATAAATCATGCACATGCAATGAGAGGATCTTATATAGACATACTGAGGCCCCAGATGCACATGCACATAGTTTGGAAGGATGCATTGAGAAGGGAGAGAGAAAAGAAAAATGTCTGCTACTAGTAGCAAACAAACACTAAAAAATATAAAAATAAGGGTGAAAAAAAATCAACCCCCTCAAGTAAGGACAAGTTATAGCAGCAAAAAGAGCATTCTTAGGTAAGAAGAGAATGTATTAATGAGAACAGATACTGCATACTGCTATCATACTGATATCAACAGGATAATTGTGGATTTTGAACAGGGAACCTGTAGCTTAGGAGATCTCTATCACTCGGAGAACTGTCCCATATGGGGACTGCATACGGAGATAGGCTAAACTCTATAAGGAGTGTTAAATGAAAATTAGCCAAGAAAAGCTAAAGTAAAAATGTTAAAGTAATTTAATGGTTTCCTCTGCAAGAAGACAATGTCCACATCCAATGGGACAGGAAAAAAAACTACTAGGCATAGATAGGGAAATGTAATTTCCCGCAGTGATGCTGCCATGAATTATACAGGAATTAACTGTTTCCGAGGTCTGAAAAAAGTATCATTGGTGTATTTGCAAAAACAAATATAATTGTTGGACAATTAAGGGGATTTGAATGGTGCACACTTAAGTAGAAGACAATATAATGTCATTTATTTTCAACTCTTATTGTTAATTTAAAAGCCCCTTTTAACATTAGGCACATTAACAAATAAACAATGTAAAATGTATCTGTCGATGATATCAGTTAGAAATATCACTCAGCCTGTGTGGAACATGTAATGGAATCAAAAGGCATTCAGCTAATTTGTCCATCTAATGTTTGTGATTTGGCACTGCCTCCACAATCATAGTCAGCCATTACTGTCTGACATCTGTCCTATTGTTTCCATGAAATGAGTTGTAGTGTCAGCAAAGATCCCAGTAAACAGGTGTCTGAAACAATTAAAACTACCACTATTAATGCTAATTAGAACACTGTCAGTCTTTAGAAACAAACAAGAGAAATCAATTTAAAGGGGTGCGTCAGAGTGAATATATTTTAATATATTATGATGATAAAAAAGTATTTAATAAAATATTAACACTAGTGATGTCGCGAACATAAAATTTTCGGTTCGCGAATGGCGAACGCGAACTTTCGCAAATGTTCGCAAACGGGCGAACCGGGCGAACCGCCATAGAATTCAATGGGCAGGCGAATTTTAAAACCCACAGGGACTATTTCTGGCCACAATAGTGACGGAAAAGTTGTTTCAAGGGGACTAACACCTGGACTGTGGCATGCCGGAGGGGGATCCATGGCAAAACTCCCATGGAAAATTACATAGTTGATGCAGAGTCTGGTTTTAATCCATAAAGGGCATCAATCACCTAACATTCCTAAATTGTTTGGAATAACGTGCTTTAAAACATCAGGTATGATGTTGTATCGATCAGGTAGTGTAAGGGTTACGCCCGCTTCACAGTGACAGACCAAACTCCCCGTTTAACGCACCGCAAACAACCGCAAACAGTCCATTTGCACAACCGCAAACTCCCCATTTGCACAAGGTTGGATACCAAGCTAGCCATGTCCCGTTCCTTGTCCTCACTGATGTCATTGAAGGTCTCTTCCTCCACCCAGCCACGTACAACACCAAGGGTCCCTGAAAGGCAACAACAAGCCCCCTGGGACGCCTGCTGTGTTAGCTATTGGGCTAACATGAACCACAACAGGCAATAAGGAATGGGAGAGGTGAGCATATATAGGCAAGTCTTATTTCTTATTGGTCCAGGTCATCTTGGAATTTCATATGATTCGTGGACAGTAATTAACCCCCTTTAATTTCATCCATGACATCATATTTGTGTGCTAAATTCGGTTCCCCAAATTCTGCATTTGGTTTGGAGAACTCCGAATTCGGTACCGCATTCAGGCACACATAAATGCATGCTGTGCACATGCTGTGCGCATGCTGTGCGCATGCTATTTGCATGCGTGCAGCGTCGGACGGAACACAGGAGGGAACAGGAAAATGAGCAGCTGACCGGAGAGGTAAACAGGTTGCAAGCCTGACAGGTTGAACATCTGTGGGATGTGCTGAAAAAACTAATCTGATCCATTGATGCCCCACCTGACAATTTGCATTACTCAAATGAACAGCTGCTAATTTCTTGATGACAGATACATAGGACATGTTCAGAGGTCTTGTGGAATTCATGCCTCGATGCACCAGAGCTGTTTAGGAAGCTACATGATATTAGGCAGATGAGGGTTAAATGTTGTGGCTAATCAGTGTATATCACACTTAGATGCACATCATATGCACCAACAATGTATAACTAGATCTTAGTGCTGAACTAATGCAGAAGAAATAGCTGGATTACTAAAACTGCCCTGGAGCTGAAATAATTTTGTTGAAAATGTGTTGCTCTAGAATACAGGATTTTTTTATATCAAGGACTGAGTGAAATTAAAGGTTTTCGTATGATCCCAGGATAGGTCAAACTGAGGGAAACCAATAAATAAATGTGGTCAATGAAATGCAGTCTGAAGATGAATGGCAAGCTGAAATATGTAGCCTGTAATAGCAGAGAATAACATGCCACATATACAGCACAATGGAAAGTACAATTAAGTATTGAATGAAAGGAGAACTATGTTTTATAGTGTTTGCAGTAATGCATAAAATGCATGTGTCTGCATTATCTGTGACATCATGCAACGTAGAAGTGGAACTTGGTATAATTTTTAGTAATCTGTCCCGTGTGCATATAATCTGCTTCTAACAAATCACACTGTCAGGATCAAAGTTTAAATTATATTAACCAAACTGAAAGCATTAGTGATTTGAAGGGTTCTAGAAAATCATAAACTATGATACTGAAGGTCAAGTGGTTTAAGGATGTTTTCAGAGCCATTTTATACTTTAATTATATTTTACATCACAATATATATTATAGTTTTATTGAAATTGTATTGCACTGTGCCACAGATTGCTGATTTCCAAGCTGTTCCAGTTGTGGGATGAAACACATCCATACACAGACACAACAAACAATTAAACTTATATACACACTGGTTGGGGATCCCTTCCAGGCTGCAGACACAGCTCCTGGGTGGCCTAAATAATGTCCATCTCAACTTACTCATATCAAGGTAGAGATTCTGTGCTGAGTGAGACACAAATGTTTCTTTCTCCCCAGTACCTTGTCTGGGATATGAGTAAGGGAAGAACCTGAAAACGTGTTAGTGACACTGAGAAGCACAGTGTTACACTACATGAAATACCTTAAATAAATCTGGCAAAATATGAATACAGGTGTATTTTATTGTACATTCTACAATGAATGGATCACAATTGTGTAGATACCATAACTAATAGATTTGGCTGCGGAATATCATCCACTTGTAGCAGAATGGATGCTCTAGCTACACTTCTATTGCATTTTTGTTCGACTGTACATACGGCCCCGTTCGTTTACCAAATCAACTCTGTGTGGTCCCCTTGTTCACACCTTTTAATTAACAACTGCCCCGGCTGTTAACCACAAATTGGTTATTAGTTTAAGTGTTCCACTGTGTTCAAACAATTGGCTGCCAATTTGTCTCCCGAACATGGGCAACGGTACATGGTCGTCGACAGCGTGGAACTATTTTCGGATACACAACAGTAAACTGTCGGATACACCCAGTAAACTGTTACCGCTGCCCATCCAACTTCCCGAACAGTTAGGAGAATGGCGTTTGGGAGGCATAAACTACTGAACAGGGGGAGCATTTGTATCCTATCAGCCGGGGCATTGATTCATCAGTGTACGTGCAAGAACCCTGAAAGATAACCGGTCGTTGCCTTGTTTTCTCTGGAACTATTTTGGGGCATCACCTCGTGGCCGACCCATTAAAACTTCATTCAAATGGCGTTTTGTGGGGTTTTCTCTACCTGAGAGATAATTAAGTTATCACTTTTTCTAACACAATTATCTCTCAGGCACAGAGGATCATGGGAAGAAAAGCCCTGTAGTATTGTATGGGAGACCCCATGTAGGGCTTTGTGCATAAAAGCTGTGTGTGACCAAAATAAAATCAGTTGACTCCCAGAACTATGTGTCGTCTGGTTGCTGGGAAGAAAGAGTCTTGGAGTATTACACAGTTTCTTTTAGTGATTAAACCTTGTTTGACCAAAATATTTTAGTTTTTACAAAAATCACAGGTCTTCGTGGTCCTCAATTGCCAGTATTGCTAATGTGGAAGATTCACTTCTTCATCAGGGGTATAGGTTTTATTCATTGGCAGAGCTCATTAGCCAACTAAATAATTTCCAATTTATTGTTACAGCTCAAGTTGTTGCAATTACTTTTTGATTCATTCTAAATTCATATGCATTCTAAATAGCTCTGTAAGTATTTTTTTTAGCATTTATGATAATTCTTAATCAAATATTGTAATAACATAACAACAAAATAATTCATAAGGAGAAACGTTTTTAAGGCGCAGATTTCTATTTTTCATATGTAATATAATAGGTCTTTCATACATTTCATGGCCTTCACATTTTGGTTTCTTCCTAATCAGAATGCTATTTACTGATCTAACAGGGTTATTCAATAAATTGATTTGCAGTGAAATGAAATACAAATGGCAAACCTCAGGCTAAACTAGTCAATCTGTTATAGTTGAGTTGGAGTTTTTTTTCTGCCAAATATGCTTAAATGATGATCAATATTTAAGTTGGTTATAATTCATCAAGTAATGGACAATCTTGCAACTGTATGCCATCTTTATAGTCTTTTTTTCAATACTTATGGTCAGATCATAAGCACCCCCTTATGTCCAGGGGAAGGTATGCTGAATTAATCATGATTTTTTTACATTACAGGCATTACATTGGTCAGGACACCTGCAGAATGAATGTATATTATTAGGAGAAACTAAAATATAATTACACCGACTAGTATATAGAATCTCTTTAAAAAAATGACTTCAACCCCTTAACCCCTTAATGACCAAACTTCTGGAATAAAAGGGAATCATGACATGTCACACATGTCATGTGTCCTTAAGGGGTTAAGGACACATGCCGTGTTTGACATGTCATGATTCCCTTTTATTCCAGAAGTTTGGTCCTTAAGGGGTTAAAAGCTTATGGGATTAACATTCCATGTTAAAACCAGCTGTTGGTTCTAATGCAAAAATCACATTAGAAACTAAAATTAGCTGATGCATACATATGTTGGGAAAAAAAAGAAGTTAATATTATGTATATTATTCCTTTTCGGACTAAGCCATCATAACAACCTGGGGTTTAAAATACTGTGACTTAGAATGATATAGAATTTCCTAACTGCTGATCTCCTTATGCCAAACTGATTAACAGTCTACATAAGGCAGATAGTGGAAAATGTTTACTGCTCAGTTCCCTGCCATTTAGGAGGTATATCGCTTTTGTTCTGCTTATGCAGCTCTATTCATGCTTCCCACGGCTGTGACTGACATAGCCAACAAGAAAAAAAAGAAAACTTCAGAAGTTCTTGTCTCCTGCTCTGTTACACACACAGGAGGTTTCTGTAGGATCTAGCAGGCTATTAACAGATCAGGACACAACAAATTCTAAATTAAATACACTGTGCAAAAAGAGAAGCTTAAACATTTAGGAGAGGTGTGGCTAGAATTGCATAAACAGAAACAAAAGTGATTTAACTATGCTCAATCATAGGATTGAGCAGTGGCAATGCAGGGGCATGATTTATTTACCAAGATCACGTAATTAAGCTAAAGTTGTTTTGGTGCTTAGAGTGCCTCTTTAAGTTTTACACAGAAAGGTATCGTATTAGTACATGTAATACCATTTAAGGAACTACGACAATAAACTCTTTAGGAGGTGAAATAGTGACATGTTTGAAAGCTTGCTACTTTACAATTAGTTAATGTGCAGAGAGCAGTTCATGTGATCATGGCATGGTGTGGAGGATCGACTATAGTGGGACATGCTTGGCAGGCTGCGGTTTACTGCTTGTGCTCATCCAATCCCTTCTGGGCGCCAGGTGCAGACCCTGGGAGTCCCTGATACCTGGAACAACAAAGGCAAGTCTCTGGCTGAGTGCCGGGTTCGCGGCTTGAGGTGGTGGAAGCTTGTTTTGTCGGGTGGTCGTATCTGTCCCGGTGGTGCTTCACGTCCGGTGCGGGATTGTGGTGGCTTAAGGTGGAGGCGAGTGCTTGACGTGGGGCAGGCTCTGCATTTCTGTTTGTGCCTCCGGTCCCGTCTTCGACGCCTTTTGCATTGGTGGATTTTAATCGGGACTGCTTCGCTTAGCTGTGATGGAGCTTGTTGGGGCTGTGGTGGAGCTTGTTGGGGCTTCCTGCTTGTTATTTGCTTCCAAAATTGATTAAAGAGTCTGTCAGCTTAGACTCAATATCCTGCCATGCTTTGCTGGTACCAGGAGGACACACGGCTGCCGCCATATTGGGAGTGTCGCAGATGAGTATGTCAGCCTGGGCGGCTGTGCTCTGTGCGTCCATTAGCTCCAGACAGCCTCTCAGGAGTGGACCGGGATAACCCCCACCTGTCCGAGGGGGGGTAACGGAGCTCCTGCCGGGAAGTAGCCGCTCCTGGGCATCCCAGGATCGGGAGATCGGCCGCCTCTCCCGCTCGGGGTGCACCAGGCCACACTTGCCACGCGGAGATAAGTAAGACTCTGTCGAGTTGCTGACCGCTTAAGCATGTCGGGTCGGTCAGGTAGGAGCACCATTGCTGGGTCATCCCCTTCTGGGGTGAAATTCGCTTGTTGATAGCTGCTTAAAGTTAGATATTGAGGGAGCTCACACGAAGTGTGTCTTTCCTCCATGACAGCTAGGCCCCGCCCCCTGGAAGCTGCATTCTTAGTGAGAGGAGGGACAGTGTAGCTGCTGCTGATTTAATAGGGAAATCGATAGCTAGGCTAGTGTATTCAGTGTCCACTAAAGTCCTGAATGACTCATCTGATATCTGTTGTAAGGACAGCACCCCACAAAGCCCTTTTTAGGGCTAGAACAAAAGTCTGCTTTTTTTTTTCTGTGTAATCTAATTGCAGTTGCCTGCCTGCCAGCGTGTGTGTCAGGCTCACAGCGTATACTGTGCCCACTTGCCCACTCATATCTGGTGTCACAATAGCTTGCATTTTAAAAAAAAACTTTTTTGACTGTAATATAATAGCAGTCAGTTTCCTTCACACGTGTGCGTTTCAGGTCCTGCCAGGGCACAGTGTCACACCAGTGCAACTCATATCTGGTGTAACTGTAGTGTACATTAAAAAAAACTAGAAATTTGACTGTGAAATAATAGCAGTCAGTTTCCTTCACACGTGTGCGTTTCAGGGCCTGCCAGGGCCCAGTGTCACACCAGTGCAACTCATATCTAGTGTAACAGTAGTGTACATTTAAAAAAAAAAAATACAGGGGGCTTGTTGTCACCTTTTGGGGACCCTTGGTGTTGTACGTGGCTGGGTGGAGGAAGAGACCTTCAATGACATCAGTGAGGACAAGGAACGGGACATGGCTAGCTTGGTATCCAACCTTGTGCAAATGGACTGTTTGCGGTTGTTTTGCGGTGCGTTAAATGGGGAGTTTGGTCTGTCACTGTGAAGCGGGCGTAACCCTTACACTACCTGATCGATACAACATCATACCTTATGTTTTAAAGCACATTATTCCAAACAATTTAGGGATGTTAGGTGATTTATGCCCTTTATGGATTAAAAACAGACTCTGCATCAACTATGTAATTTTCCATGGGAGTTTTGCCATGGATCCCCCTCCGGCATGCCACAGTCCAGGTGTTAGTTCCCTTGAAACAACTTTTCCATAACTATTGTGGCCAGAAAGAGTCCCTTTGGGTTTTAAAATTCGCCTGCCTATTGAAGTCTATGGCGGTTCGCCCGATTTGCCCGTTCGCGAACATTTGCGGAAGTTCGCGTTTGCCATTTGCGAACGGAAAATTTTATGTTTGCGACATCACTAATCTCTACACCACAAGCTCTTTTCCTTCTTTTTTCTTTTACTTTTCACATTCAGTCAATCGTCAAATCGTATTGCTTCCATATTAAAAACATAGAATAACCTCCCCCCCACCATTTCACAAATCATCTCCTGTCTTGATTAATTGTAACTGTAATTAACTTCTGATTCATCTTACACATACCCAACTTGCCCCATTACAGTCCATAATGAATGATGCATCCAGGCTCATCTTCCTGTTTTCTCACATCTCCCACAATCACCCCCACCTCCTGTCAATCTTTACAGTGACTTCCCATAAGACTTCTAACATGAATTTCAATCTTAATAGCCAAACTACAAGCATCGCAGATTTACAGAATCTTACATAATAGCCAAACTACAACTTACAGAATCTGTACAGTTTGTCTATTTTGGCCTTACATTTGAAATTTACTTTGAATCACTTAGAAATCTCACTTTAGTGTATAACACCGTAAGGGTTCCATTTAAATATCTGATCCTTACAAACAAATCACACTGCTCCAACCTACCTATCCTTAATATTAAATAAACATGCCCCAGCCAGGCCCATCCACTCTTTTGTCTGCTCATTATTGTACCTCTGCATCTCCAGGGCCGCACCTTTCTTAATGAAATCCTTGCCCTGCTTCATTAGCCTCTCCCACAGTCTCCTTCAAAAATATCACTAGAACTTGCTTCTTAAAAAAAACACAACAACATATAGATTAAACTGTTAACATCTTTTCCTCTCCTTTCCCACACCTCACTAACATAGAAACACCCATCTAGTCTGTCCAATTTTCTAAATACTTTCATTAGTCCCTGGCCTTATCTTATAGTTAGGATAGCCTCCTTCACTGTGTTAACCTCTACCACTTCAGCTGGGAGGCTATTCCATGCATCCACTACTCCTCAGAAAACTAATACCTACTGATATTATTTTTAAACCTTTGTCCCTCTACTTTAAGACTATGTCCTCTTGTTGTGGTAGCTTTTCTTCTTTTAAATATAGTCTCCTCCTTTACTGTCTTGATTCCCTTTATGTATTTAAATGTTTCTATCATATCCCCCCTGCCTCGTCTTTCCTCCAAGCTATACATGTTAAGATCCTTTAACCTTTCCTGGTAAGTATTATCCTGCAATCCATGAACCAGTTTAGTAGCCCTTTTCTCCAATGTATCAATATCCTTCTGAAGATACGGTCTCCAGTACTGCGTACAATACTCCAAGTGAGGTCTCACCAGTGTTCTGTACAATGGCATGAGCACTTCCCTCTTTCTACTGCTAATACCTCTCCCTATACAACCAAGCATTCTGCTAGCATTTCCTGCTGCTCTGCTACATTGTCTGCCTAACCATTTCATTAATCTCTTGCAACATTGTCTAACTTTCAAGATTTCATTTTATTGTAAAAAATGTAAAATGCTTTATGATAACCATCTTTTCTTATGTACGAAATAAATTTTTTCCTTAACCTTTTGTGTCATTATACCCAGCTCTCCTTCGACTGTAAGCTTTTCATGTTCCTGTTCATGTTCCTGTATGTCCATCTTATCTTTATGCAAATAGTTGTTTATAATTTGACCTATTGTGCAGCGCTGCAGACTGTATTGCTTCTGTTTAAATAGGAATAAGTAAAAGTGCCCAAAAAATACTGAATATAAAATATGAAGGGTGAATATTTTTCACTGATTTCTATGACATTTGTAATAATTTTAGTATATTTGCAAGCATTGTGGCATACTGAATGATTTTTTTTTTTTTTTAAAGGTTGCAAGGTAATATAAAGGGTAATTATCATTTTATTGCATTAAAATATACATCTGTATCATACGTACTCTTAGAGTCAAATAAAATGTGGCATTTATTTCCACATAATTATTCCAGCAAGCATCTTCTTAAATGGCCAATCTCTATATTACATTGGCCAATAACTGCTTTATCTCAATTGTCATTCCATAGTTGGTAGCCTATAAAATATATTTATTTACGTAGTGATTAAACAGATAAAGGACATCACAACTAGAAACTGTATCAATATGATTAAAAAATATAATAAGTTAGGGCTATTGAAATGCATTTGTGTGTATGGGAGTATATATATTGCATTTTAGATTAAATATGATAAAATCGTGTAATAAATAACAGGGCAGCCAGCGAATGAATAGATGATGATGTCATCACAGAAAAAGGACTTGTAAGTTGGCTGGTACTCAGCTTGTGTTGTAGATTTATGTAGTTAATTTTGTCCCTCAAATGCATTCAGAGGAGCATTTCCTTACAATATACAGCGAGACAATTGCAGCATTATAGCTGTGTTAATGGCAATAACCATGCTAATGAGCAGTAGAAGGTTGTTACAGAGAAGAGAGGTTCAAAGATATATGACCCCAAGGTACAAAAACATGTAATTCTTTAGAGAATGCAAATAAGTCGTTTGTAGGGTATTCTATTATTTGCTTTGGTTCTTGCAGAACACATGGTTTAATTTAGTAATGCAAAGGCTAAGGAAATTTACCTATAACTATACTGCGGGGACAGAAAATCAAATCAATATAAAAAAAACATCTCCAATTCCTAATATTTGACTAGGATACTTTTGTCAAAATGGATGATCGCAAGTACAGTAAATATATTGGAAACATTAAAAACACTCTTGCAATACTTATTATAAGTGTACAGTGTTACGTCAGTAACATGTTCATTACAAATGATGAGCTAGATCTTAATACCATATGAATTGCCTACTGCTATTTCATTGTCATACCATGAAGAAGTTAAAACAACATTTATAGTTGTGAAGGGCATGCAATGATCACGCATTCAAGACAGCTTCCTCTTAGAATTAGGGCAATAACAATAATCAATGCAGGTATCCTGTAACTATATGTTACATAAAATTGCAATTTTTTTCTACATTAATATATCAAGTTATGTTATGAAGTAAATGCTAAGCTAACATTGTTTTTAAATTACTTGTGATTGGTAGTGAAGAAGCTAACTTAGTTGTCTATTTACTAAAGAGTACATTTTAGTGAGTTGACAATTTACTTGTGGAAAATTAATTTTTCACAATTCATGGTTTATTGGATAAACTACTTTGGTCAAAAAAAGTAAATTTTTGTAAATAAACCCCAATTGTAACTTATACAAGAAAAAGTGCCTACTTATATGCATTTATATAAATCTATATTTGAATGCATAGTGGTCATTTATTTATTTATTTATTTATATCTCATAGTGGTAAATGTGTGGTATAAATATTGACAAGCAGGATCATTGTGATTAATTTTTATCTCATGTTACAAAAATATCAAGAGGTAGATTTGTAATAAAATGTATAAAGTGCTCTCTTTGCTGAAGACAAAAAAAACCCCAATGACAGATGTACATTGTGCCTATCACATTCATTCTGCCTGGCACACAAACTGACACACACACAAATACACACTGACACACACAGATACACATTGTCAAACAGTCAGAAGTATTTTGCCACAAACACAATAGACAATGCCACACATATAGAAAATTCATAGTTGGCAACTGTCCTGTCTTTGCCGGGACAGTCCCGGCCAGCTAGACTCTGGGCAATTTACTCTCCCAGAACAGTCCCGGCAACTTGCTGGGCCATGTTCTTTAATTATTTTCCCTCAACTGTAACAAGCTGTTACAGTCCGAGGGAATTCCATACAGAGCTGCTCGGAGATGCTGGGGGCTGGAGAGAGATGCTGGGGGCTGCATTGGGAGCTGGGGCCGGAGGGAGTGTGTGTATGTGTGTGTGTGTGTTTGTGTGTGTGTGTGTATGTGCCTTGTAGTGAGAAAGTGTGTGTGTGTGTCTGTAATAAGCTTGTAACAACTCACCACCACCAGGGCACAGCACCCCTCACGCACACACAGCACCCCTGACACAAAGCACCCCAGCACACACACATCACCTTCACATACACACACACAGCCCCCCCTTACACACACACACACAGTACCCATCACACACACACACAGCACCCATCACACACTGCACCCCTCACACACACTCACAGCACCTGTCACACACTGCACCCCTCACACAAACAGCATCTCTCTCACACACTGCACCTCTCACACACACAGCACCTGTGACACACAAAGCACCCCTGACACACACAGCACCCTTACATACCTCACCTCTGTCACACATACACAGCACCCCTCTCTGCAGTCTGTGTGTATTCAGCAGTGTGTGTGTGTATTCAGCAGTCTCTGTGTGTGTGTTTGTGTGTAATGCAAAGGCTAAGTGTACTGTGTATATGCACTCAGTATGTGTTTGTTTGTATTCAGCAGCCTGTATTCAGCAGCCTGTGTGCATTCATCAGTCTGTCTGTGTGTACTCAGCAGTCTGTGTGTACTCAACAGTCTTTGTGTACTCAGCAGTCTGTGTGTGTGTACTCAGCAGTCGGTGTGTGCGTGTATTCAGCAGGTGGTGTCTGCGTGTATTCAACAGTCGGAGTGTGCAAGCAATCTGTGTGTGAATGTGTTTAGCAGTCTCTGACTGTATTTAGCAGTCTGTGTGTTTATTTAGCAGTGATTGTGTATTCAGCAGTCTGTGTATATATATATATATATATATATATATATATATATATATACAAACAGTGTTTCTTGGCACTCACCCTTTCATGTGTATAGTTCAATTCAGCCTGGGTGCAATCCCACGTTGAAAATATATAAACAGAAATAAAGCGATGCACTCCAAGGACTTGGTAGATGAAAACAGGGGTAGTTTATTCCAATAGGTATAGCATTAAAAAATAGCCGATGTTTCGACCCGTTCGGGTCTTTCTCAAGGTCCTTGAGAAAGACCCGAACGGGTCGAAACGTCAGCTATTTTTTATTGCTATACCTATTGGAATAAACTACCCCTTTTTTCATCTACCAAGTCCTTGGAGTGCATCTCTTTATTTCTGTATATATATATATATACATATACAGAATATAATATATAGCACCCTGTGTATATTCAGCAGTCCCTCTGTGTATGCTTAGCAGTGTGTATATCCAGCAGTTTATGTGTGTGTATTTAGAAGTCTGTATGTATTCAGCAGTCTGTGTGTGTGTATTCAGCAGTCTCTGCATGTGTGTAAATTGAATACTACTCACAAAATCCAACCATATTCCTTTTTTTTTTAGTTTTTATTATTTTGGGCCTGAAATCCCTTTTGTGGTTCCTAAGAAACACTAGGAATCCCTAGGTGGGGATTATACCACCCATAAGCTGTACACCGAGCAGTGAGTCTGCTCGGCAAATTATTGAAAGCCTGAAGAACCTTATATATCCTTGAGTGGGGATTGTTCCACTTCACGCTTTCCAAACCAGAGCTGGATTTTAGCTCTGGATATTGTGAGTAGCATTCCATTGATATACCTTCTGATAAACAGTGTATATACATACCATACCATTGGAGTTTCCCTCTCTGTTTATTCTCCACATTGAATTTCAAGTTTTATTCTATGATACCACCACTATCAAAACCAGTCAGCTGTTCCACAAAGACTCTCCCCTACTACTTTGAACTACCCCATTTGGACTAGTGTTACGTTACTTGGACTTTTTTATAGTTATTTAATATATTTATTTCATTTATTTATATATCTATTCCTCACAGGTGCTACTTATTTTGTATTTTTTATTTTCCATATTACATTTGTATTGTTTTTTTTTTTAAAGAGGACCCCTCTCCTCATAGGTGTGCTGCCTACACTATTTATATATATACATTATCCTCTGTGGCATTTTAGCACTGATCCGTACTTGACTTTTCTATCTGTGTGTGTGTGTATTCAGCAGTCTTTGTGTGTGTGTGTTTGTGTATTCAGTGTACTGTGTGTATCCACTCTGTGTGTGTGTATTCAGCAGCCTGTGTGCATTCAGCAGTCTGTCTGTGTGTACTCAGCAGTCTGTGTGTGTGTGTACTCAGCAGTCTGTGTGTGCGTGTATTTAGCAGTCGGTGTGTGCGTGTATTCAGCAGTCTGTGCCTATATTCAGCTGCCTGTATTTATGTTTGTATTGCATTTGTTGAAGGTACCAATAAATATAAGCTTAATTATATTGATAATTTATCAATAATACAGGTCTGTGTGCATAATATCCTGGTACAGTCAGTGCTCCCTGTATAGTGCTGTTTTCTGTATAATTCAGGACTGTGTATAATATCCTGGGACAGTCAGTGCTTCCTGTATAGTGCTGCCGGCCATGCAAAGCTTAGCTCATTGGCAGAAAGCAATCAGCTGATGCTCTCAGCCAATGAGCTAGCCCTGCACTGCAGAGTCCTTTGGTGGTTATGGTGTTCCTTTAACCCATATACTCAACCACTGAACCTGTGACATACAATGCCTTCTTCAATACTATAAACCTACAAATACACATGTTTGGGAAACAGCAACTGCTTTACAAGAGGTCCTACTTCACCTTCTAATGGTGTTACTCAATGACTGTCCTAAGACAGGACAATATGCAGGAATATTTAGGCCATCCAGAATTTGAAAGCCCTGGGCAAAGCCAATGACTGTCATCAAAAATACTGTGTAAGGAGACTTAACAAAGACTATACCTTAAAAATTTGAGTTTTTTTTTTTTCAATATTCCCAACTTTTGATTAGCTTCTCAGCAGCATTTCTACCTGTTAAAAAATGGGGGATAGAAACGTCACATATAAACCTGTGTTCACATATAAACCTGTTTTTTTTTTTTTCTCCAAAACACAGTTATAACTAGTCATTACAAGGTCAATAGATTTAGGGTTTGTATGGTTTTTTGGGGGTTGGTTGCAATGAAAAATGGGGAGACAATGTTTTTAAGGATCAGCCTCCACTTATATATTTATACTTGAAAACTGATTTAAAGTAGTTTACTTTTTAGTGCTTTAAAATTACAATGAATAATTATTATTTTTTATTTTCCATACAAATTAAAAAGCACAACATACTGCAATACATAAAGTTTATTTTTTTCACTCTGATGGTTAAGAACGACTTGTTAATATACTTTACATTTCACCTCAGCTAAACCATTTAGCATAATTTATTTCAGAGAAATATTGTTTCCGTTGCAGGGATATTCTATAGAAGCTGGCATACTGGAAGAAGCATTGCTCAAGGTAAAATTTCAAATTCTGAAATACATTGCTAAAAGGGGTTATTTAAATAGAGTCTCCTTGAAATGAATATTTAGAAAAAAAAAAACCTTGCAAGATGATTTATAGCAAAATTATATGAACAGGATGAAGGACAGAGGGATTTTTTTTATTAGAAACTGGTTTCATTTCCACAAATATAAATGATACCTTTTAGAAAATATATTGAATTTTATTAATATTCTGGAGACAGCCTGCAGTGTTAATCTTCATTCATACCTATATAAATTTCATTACTATGTACAAGGTGTATTTACCCTTTAACCAAATAATGCTTAAGCAATGCAAAGCAGCACAATATGCCATTTGCTCAGTGCATGCAATTTATTCACTTCATAGTCACACAATTATTAAATTGTTTTAATAGGGCTGATTTTATTTAATATTAAAAGAAATGTTAACCCCTCTGTTTGTGTAACTGATTCTTAACATGTGGAATAAATCGCTGTTTGGTGATCCAATAGACATAATATAGGTTAACTCCACTATGTGAAAGATTTATTAATCTAAGCTGTTTTTGTTTTGCCAGAAGTTAGAAACAAACAAGTGTTTTAGTTGTTACGTAAACAAAAGCAACAGAACATGTACTCAAAATATCTAAATGCATGAAACAAGATGCAGGGGTGTCCTATTTATGGTACCAGGAACCTATGTGAAACTTCAGACTACTGTCTGATTAAATAGCAGCCTATAATAAATATCACAGTTTAGAACATATAACAGATCATAGGTGTCTATACAAATGGTGTCAAACAATTATAGAGGACTGGGATCAGCCTAGGAAAGTAACTACCCTTTGAAAATTATAAACAAATTACTAAAATAAGACATAAAACAAAATTATCACTTATAATAACAAAGATTATTTAATCTGACACAAAATTACTACATTACTTTCTGTTACTAGAAACCATCTCTTGAAAAGATTTCTCCAAAGGTTTCTAGATGTCCCAGCACGCTTCTCAGTGCTGATTTTTTCATAAATAAAGTGAACAATTATACAGAATATCTGGTTAAAGGGACTCTCAAGTGCCGGGGAAACAAATCCGTTTTCCTGGCACTGCAGTGCCCCCCTCCCTCCCGCCCCCCATCGCATGTTACTGAAGGGGTTAAAAGTCCTTCAGTGGCTTACCTGAATCCAGCACCAATGTCCCTTGGCGCTGGGTCAGGCTCCACCCACACTCCTCCCCTGCCAACGTCAGCCAGTGGGGTAGACCTAATGCGCATGCGCGGCAATGGCCGAGCACATTAGACCTCCCCATAGGAAAGCATTATTCAATGTTTTCCTACGGGGATTCTGGCAACGCTGGAGGTCCTCATGAATAGCGAGAGGATGTCCAGCATCATTTAAAACACATTTTGGTGTTTCTAAGAACCCAGAAGTCCCTCCAGTGACTGTCTGATAGACAGCCACTAGAGGAGGCCTTAACCCTGCAAGGTAATTATTGCAGTTTATAAAAACTGCAATAATTACACCTGCAGAGTTAAGGGTGATGGGAGTCTGCACCCAGACCACTCCAATGGGCAGAAGTGGTCTGGGTGCCTGGAGTTTCCCTTTAACTGCAATATGTTCAATCAGTCCCCATTGGAGTGTCTACTCCAATGCCTTACTTTTTATTAAATAATTTAGTTGTTTTTATTTAAAAAACATAATATCACACATTTAAAGGGACACTATTGGCACATTAACCACTTCATCTAATTAAAGTGGTCTAGGTGCACTGTACCTGTCCCCTTAAGTCTGTAATCTAAAACATTGCAGTATCTGAGAAACTGCAATGTTTATATTGCAGGGTTAAGACTGCCTCTAGTGACTCTAGTGGTGCTTTCTGTTTTTTTCACAGCTTTTAACTCTGTGAAACAATGCTTGACATCCTCACGCTATACATGAGGACGTCTCACATTTTCGAAAACCCCTTTGGAAAGCATTGACTAGCCGAGCATGCGCATTAAGTTCCTCCCCCTCATCGATGAAGTAGGAGGGAGGGAAGACAGAGCCAGCAACGAGGAACTTCGGCACTGGAATAGGGCAAGTGCTTTTAAAAGGGTTTTTAACCCTTTAATTTCCAAATGGTTAACCACGTGGGGGACGGACAGATGGACACTACAGTGTTAGGAATACAGCTTTGTATTCTTAACACTATACTGTTCCTGTAAGCACATACGTAGGTATATTATGACATCAAAACATTTTTTGCGGTAAGGGTTACTGCTGATTTAGGACTAATGCTGTGAAATATATCTCCCTAAACTCTATGCAATTCCAGTGTACAAATTTTACTACCCTTTTTTTTTACAGTAACATCTTTTCTTTTCATTTAACAGTTAAAAAAAAATGAATCAATTATTAGTACAATAATATTATAATTCTATTAGTTAACTTCTCATTTTTGTTTGTAGTTATTCCCATCCCCAAAGAAATATATGCAATTTACTAATGGTTACATCATGGTACACGTGATTTGAAGAATAATTTTAGAACTTTAAGTCATTCCTGTGATTCACGACTTCCTGAGATTTATCATTCGCTGGAGCCTTCCAGAGAAGTATCATTTTTTTTTTCTTCCATCAGCTTTCTATATTTTATTTCATGTGTCTTCCGGGACTGTGGATGATAAGGCTATATATGCCTCTTCTTGCATTAAAGTTCACTATGTAATCTGCTCACCTGTCTGTCACATCTCATTAAATTCTTACCTCTTCATTCACAACCTGATCTTTGCAAATGAACATTTGCTTAATAAATGTTCCCAAGACTAACAGTGCATTGAAAATCCCACACTGCAGTAAATTATTAACTCAGTCACAAGGGGAGTGCCATATATGACTTTTTCAGAATGAGTTATTAGGTGGATCATCATGTAATTATGAATTTTTCAAACCATGATAGAAGAAAATTGAATATTTAATATTTTATGGACATATTCAACACAGAGGACATCTTTAAAAATTTTATGATAATTTTTGGTGTAAGCAGAGCGTAGAAAAAAAAGTTACAAAATAATTGCAAGGTAGAATATTTAATGACAATAGACATTACTGGCACAGTTCCAGTCTACACTTTATAATACAATTATCCCTCAAATTCTTTCTAAACACAGCTTAGCCACATCTATGGACACACTGAATACAATTGGTTAAAAAAAATGTGTTGGGTATAAATAAACACCTAATAATACAATAATATAGAAAATTAGGTTCAAAATTGAGATGTCAGAAGTTCAGCCTTAAGAAACAGCATAAACATTCCACATTCATTATATATCTACAAAATAAAATGTTGGACGAACCCTTTGTCCATTTCCATTCACCCTAGACCTACTTTTTGAACACTTATAAGCACCTGTATACACCACAAAGTGAGAATATATTTAACATACTGTCCTTCAACCCAAAGACTTTTTGTTTCTGAGCTCATTGAGGGAGTCGTAACCAAATTTTTAAACATTTCTTAAAATAAATATTTCCACAACATTTGTTTAAATTCTAACTAAAAAGGAAGCACATAAAAATATACAGCACAAAAAAAAGAAACTTTAACTTGTAAAAATAAATAAAACATATTATGTAAAAATAGAAGCAAATTATATACACCTTAAAGACAGAGGCAATTGTTCAATCCTATGCCTTCATAACACTCTATGGAAAAGTATCCTATTTCAAAGAGTGTGCATCCATTTATTAAAAACAGCGCTTGACACAGATCTTAATGCTGAATAAACAGGACAACATATGATTGTTTGATTTGTCTCATAATCAAAACGCAAAATATAATTGCTACGTAAGTGTTTTCTGCATTATTTTCATTATAAATTAAATATTGGCAAAAGTACTACAATAGTACATCTTATGCTCACATGGAATGGCGAATAACTGATGACACATGTCTAAAGTAACTAGAAAAATAAACATATATATATATTGGATCATGTGAACAGATTATGCAAATCTTTTGTCCATTATCAGTTACTCTTCGCAGACAAGGCCGAAAGATGGCCAAAACGATTGTCCGGGGTTGCTGTATCTCTCGTGTAGAGAGAACCTGATGGCATTTCACTGATGCACTGCCCTTATGTGTGGGATCAGTCTGATTTGCCTTGGAACTGGCTCCATTTTGAGACATGAGCAGGGAAGGGCAAGCTATCACATCTCTCTAAGCTTTTGTAATTTCTCAGATATTCTCTGTTTTTTGTTGCAATGCATTAACTTGGCTCTCCCCAAGTTAAAAGGGTAATCCAGATGTGGACACCGTGCTCACTGTTCCTAGAGAGATATCAGCTATACCTTGCTGATGAGGCCCAAAAAGGGTGAAAAGATTGTCTGAGTTGCTGTATATCTCGTGCAGAGAGAACTTGCCGGCATATTGGTTATGGATTTTCCTTATAGGTAGGATCAGTCTGACATGCGATGGAATAGGTTCTCTATGTAATGGCACAAGTGAGCAAAAACCTGAGCAGGGAATTACAGAAGGGCAATCAATTGAGTTTCTATAAGCTTTTGTCTGTCCTCAGAGTTCTGATATTCTCTGGTTTTGTTGCAATTAGAAAAAATTATAATGGCATCATGACTGATGTAAGTAAATACGATTTAAATAAGACAACATATTAAAGCACCAGTTTGTGCATCATCAATTGAATTTTTTAAACTGGTATCCATCTTACTTATGAGAATTCTTTGGTTCTTCATTATAAGGGGGTCGCAGGTTTACTTCCCGGTTGACTCGGCCATTAATCCTTCCGAGGTAAATAAAATGAGTACCATTAAATTGAGCAATAGTAACATCCCATGGATGTTGGGCAAAAGTACATACTTGGAAACCATACTTAGACATACTTGGAAACCAGAGTAATATGAATTTACCTTTCCTGGTTAAATACTTTATGATTATTGTTATTATCTCTAATTCTCTATAAATTGCAGGTTTGATTTACAAAAGGCTGTTCAGTAGTGATGTACCGAACGGTTCCCTGGTGAATAGTTCCTGGCGAACATAGCGTGTTCGCGTTCGCCACGGCGGGCGAACATATGCGCGGTTTGATCCGCCCCCTATTTGTCATCATTGAGTAAACTTTGACCCTGTGCCTCCCATTCCAGCCAATCAGCAGCAGACCCTCCCTTCCAGACCCTCCAACCTCCTGTACAGCATCCATTTTAGATTCATTCTGAAGCTGCATTCTTAGTGAGAGGAGGGAAAGTGTAGCTGCTGCTGATTTGATAGGGAAATGTATAGCTAGGCTAGTGTATTCAGTGTCCACTACAGTCCTGAAGGACTCATCTGATCTCTGCTGTAAGGACAGCACCCCAAAAAGCCCTTTTTAGGGCTAGAACATCAGGCTGCTTTTTTTTCCTGTGTAATCTAATTGCAGTTGCCTGCCTGTCAGCTTCTGTGTCAGGCTCACAGTGGATACTGTGCCCACTTGCCCAGTGCCACCACTCATATTTTTTTAATAAAAAAATTAACTGTAATAGATTGAATAGCAGTTAGTTGTCTGCAAACGTCTGTGTGTCAGGCCAACAGCGTGTACTCTGCCAACCTCTGCCAGTGCACAGTGCCACTCATATCTGGTGTCACAATAGCGTGCATTTAAAAACTAATTTTTTTTTCACTGTTATAGATTGAATAGCAGTTAGTTGTCTTCAAGCGGGTGTGTCAGGCCTACAGCGTCTACTCTGCCAACTTCTGCCAGTGCACAGCGCCGTTCATATCTGGTGTCACAATAGCGTGCATTTAAAAACAAAAAAAGTTTTTGACTGTAATATAATAGCAGTCAGTGTCCTTCAAGCGGGTGTCAGGCCTACAGCGTGTACTCTGCCAACCTCTGCCAGTGCACAGTGCCACTCATATCTGGTGTCACAATAGCGTGCATTTAAAAACAAAAAAGTTTTTGACTGTAATATAATAGCAGTCAGTGTCCTTCATAAGTGTGTGTCAGGCCTACAGCGTGTACTCTGCCAACCTCTGCCAGTGCACAGTGCCACTCATATCTGGTGTCACAATAGCGTGCATTTAAAAACAAAAACTTTTTGGACTGTAATATAATAGCAGTCAGTGTCCTTCATAAGTGTGTGTCAGGCCTACAGCGTGTACTCTGCCAACCTATGCCAGTGCACAGTGCCACTCATATCTGGTGTCACAATAGCTTGCATTTAAAAACAAAAAAACGTTTTGACTGTAATCTAATAGCAGTTAGTGTCCTTCAAGCGGGTGTCAGGCCTACAGCGTGTACTCTGCCAACCTCTGCCAGTGCACAGTGCCACTCATATCTGGTGTCACAATAGCTTGCATTTAAAAACAAAAAAAGTTTTTGACTGTAATATAATAGCAGTCAGTGTCCTTCATAAGTGTGTGTCAGGCCTACAGCGTGTACTCTGCCAACCTCTGCCAGTGCACAGTGCCATTCATATCTGGTGTCACAATAGCGTGCATTTAAAAACAAAAAAAGTTTTTGACTCTGATATAATAGCAGTCAGTGTCCTTCATAAGTGTGTGTCAGGCCTACAGCGTGTACTCTGCCAACCTCTGCCAGTGCACAGTGCCACTCATATCTGGTGTCACAATAGCGTGCATTTAAAAACAAAAACGTTTTTGACTGTAATATAATAGCAGTCAGTGTCCTTCATAAGTGTGTGTCAGGCCTACAGCGTGTACTCTGCCAACCTCTGCCAGTGCACAGTGCCACTCATATCTGGTGTCACAATAGCGTGCATTTAAAAACAAAAACTTTTTGGACTGTAATATAATAGCAGTCAGTGTCCTTCTTAAGTGTGTGTCAGGCCTACAGCGTGTACTCTGCCAACCTATGCCAGTGCACAGTGCCACTCATATCTGGTGTCACAATAGCTTGCATTTAAAAACAAAAACTTTTTGGACTGTAATATAATAGCAGTCAGTGTCCTTCTTAAGTGTGTGTCAGGCCTACAGCGTGTACTCTGCCAACCTATGCCAGTGCACAGTGCCACTCATATCTGGTCTCACAGTAGCTTGCACGCATATTACCACTAATCCAAAAAAAATGACAGGCAGAGGCAGGCCACCCCGCAGGGGCCGTCGTGGTCGTGGTGCTGTGATTAACTTTTGCCCTAGAATAATGCTTGCACGCATATTACCACTAATCCAAAGAAAAATTACAGGCAGAGGCAGGCCACCCCACAGGGGCCGTCGTGGTCATGGTGCTGTGATTAACTTTTGCCCTAGAATAATGCCCAGTTTTCAGAGGCCACATACCCTGAACTTGAAAAGTTCTGAGGACATATTTGACTGGCTAACACAGGACACCCAATCTTCTACAGCTTCCGCTCGGAACCTTGACGCACCATCCACCTCCAGCTTAGCTTCGGGCATATCTCAAGATACCACTCACCCGCCTGTCACCACCACCAACACTAGCACCACAGCTGCTTCACTTTATCTGTCAGAGGAGTTATTTACACATCCGTTTGAAGAAATGAGTGATGCACAACCATTATTGCCAGAGGATGTAGATAACAGGGATATGTCTCAGGCAGGCAGCATTACCACACATGGACGTACGGTGTGATGATGATGATGTTGTACCCGCTGCTGCTTCCTTTGCTGAGTTGTCAGATCCAAGTGAAGCGGTTGATGATGACGATGCGTCCATGGGTGTCACGTGGGTACCCGCTCGGCAAGAAGAAGAACAGGGCGAAAGTTCAGATGGGGAGACAGAGAGGAAGAGGAGACGAGTTGGAAGCAGGGGGAGTTCATCACAAGGAGCTAGTGGCACAGTCAGACAGCATGCATCGGCACCTGGGGTCAGCCCGACAGCACACCAATCAACGTATGCTGTGCTGTGTGTGGCATTTTTTTGTGTGTCTGCCTCTGGCAACCTGTGCCAAAAGAAACTGAGTCGCGGGAAGTCCAACACCCACCTAGTCCAGCATCTTCAGCCACGTCAACCACTGCTGTCCTCCTTGCCCCCTCTCAACCATCCGCCACTTTGTCTCTTGCCTTGAGCAGTTCCCGCTCATCTGCTCACAGTCAGGTGTCTGTCAAGGACATGTTTGAGCGGAAGAAGCCAATGTCAGAAAGTCACCCCCTTGCCCGGCATCTGACAGCTGGCTTGTCTGAACTATTAGCCCACCAGCTTTTACCATACAAGCTGGTGGAGTCTGAGGCGTTCAAAAAATTAGCTATTGGGACACCGCAGTGGAAGGTACCCGGCCGAAATGTCTTTTCACAAAAGGCAATCCCCAACCTGTACTCGATTGTGCAAAAGGAAGTAATGGCATGTCTGGCACACAGTGTTGGGGCAAGGTTCCATCTGACCACTGATACATGGTCTGCAAAGCATGGTCAGTGCAGGTATATCACCTACACTGCGTATTGGGTAAACCTGCTGACAGCTGTGAAGCATGGAATGCGTGGCTCTCCAGAGGAGTTGGTGACACCGCCACGACTTGCAGGCAGGCCTGCTGCCATCTCCTCTACTCCTCCTACTCCATCCTCTTCCATAACCTCCTCGGCTGAGTCTTCTTCTGCTGCTGCATCTTGCTCTACATCAACGGCACCCCCCCCCCAGCTCCCCAGGTACTATTCCACATTCCGGAAATGGCAGTGTCACCCCGTCTTGGGTTTGACTTGCTTGAAAGCAGAGAGTCACACCGGACAAGCACTTCTGTCTGCCCTGAACGCACAGGTGGAAAAGTGGCTGACTACGCAGCAACTGGAGATCGGCAAAGTGGTTTGTGACAATGGAACAAATTTGTTGGCGGCATTGAAGTTGGGCAAGTTGACACATGTGCCGTGCATGGCACATGTGTGTAATCTGATCGTACAACGCTTTGTGCATAAGTACACAGGCTTACAGGACGTCCTGAAGCAGGCCAGGAAGGTGTGTGGCCATTTCAGGCGTTCCTACACAGCCACGGCTCACTTTGCAGATATCCAGCGACGAAACAACATGCCAGTGAGGCGCTTGATTTGCAACAGCCCGACACATTGGAATTCAACACTCCTAATGGCTGACCGCCTGCTCCAACAAGAAAAAGCCGTTAATGAATATTTGTATGACCGGGATGCTAGGACAGCCTCTGGGGAGCTGGAAATTTTTTTGCCACGTTACTGGACGCTCATGCGCAATGCTTGTAGGCTCATGGGTCCTTTTGAGGAGGTGACAAACCTAGTCAGTCGCACTGAAGGCACCATCAGCGACATCATACCATTTGTTTTCTTCCTGGAGCGTGCCCTGCGAAGAGTGCTGGATCAGGCCGTAGGTGAGCGTGAAGAGGAAGAGTTGTGGTCACCATCACCACCAGAAACAGCCTTATCAGCATTGCTTGCTGGACCTGCAGCAACGCTGGAAGAGGATTGTGAGGAAGAGGAGTCAGAGGAGGAATGTGGCTTTGAGGAGGAGGAGGAAGACCAATCACAACAGGCATCCCAGGGTGCTCCTTGTCACCTATCTGGTACCCGTGGTGTTGTACGTGGCTGGGGGAAGAACATACCTTCATTGAGATCACTGAGGAGGTGGAACGGGAAATGAGTAGCTCGGCATCCAACCATGTGCAAATGGGGTCTTTCATGCTGTCGTGCCTGTTGAGGGACCCTCGTATAAAAAGGCTGAAGGAGAACGACCTGTACTGGGTGTCCACGCTACTAGACCCCCGGTATAAGCAGAAAGTGGCTGAAATGTTACCAAATTACAACAAGTCGGAAAGGATGCAGCATTTGCAAAATAAATTAAAAAGTATGCTTTACACAGCGTATAAGGGTGATGTCACAGCACAACGGGACTCTAACAGGGGAAGAGGTGAAAGTAATCCTCCTCCTCCCATGACCACGCCGGCAAGGACAGGACACTTTACAGACGTGTTGTTGATGGAGGACATGCGGAGCTTTTTAAGTCCTACGCATCGCCACAGCCCTTCGGGATCCACCCTCAGAGAACGTCTCGACCGACAGGTAGCAGACTACCTCGCCTTAACTGCAGATATCAACACTCTGAGGAGCGATGAACCCCTTGACTACTGGGTGTGCAGGCTTGACCTGTGGCCTGAGCTATTCCAATTTGTGATAGAACTTCTGGCCTGCCCCTCTTCAAGTGTCCTGTCAGAAAGGACCTTCAGTGCAGCAGGAGGTATTGTCACTGAGAAGAGAAGTCGCCTAGGTCAAAAAAGTCTAGATTACCTCACCTTTATTAAGATGAATGAGGGATGGATCCCGAAGGGACTGACAGTGGGCGATACATTCGACTAAAAATGGCCTGATGAGATGAGCTGCCTTGGGGTAAAAATGGTCCACACGCTGCTGTATTTTAGCTCTGAATGCCAGTTGACTTGCGTGACTTATCCGCCACTTTCGGAAACAAACATCAATTTTTCTGGCCGCTGCAACAACGGCTGCAACAATACCTAATTTTTCAGGCATGTGTACATGCCTAATTTTTCGGGCCTCTGGTACTGCACTGTGGCTTCAAAAACCAAACCAAAAAAAAAGGCACATAACAGGGATTAAACTGATAGGAATAGTACTACTTAACACACCACTCCTATCTGGTGGCACATTAGATTGCACGAGCAGTGCCCCAAATCTGAAGTAGGAGGACCGACCAAGCATCTTTTTCCATCTTCCAGTTCTTAAAATCGATGCCATATACACGTCCCCTGATAGGGTGCCAGCTCGTTATTCTCTTGGGCGCCAGCTCGTTATTCTCTTTTTCACTTCACTAGGGACACTTTACTGCACTATGGGCACTTAGACCCACTCTTTGTCTTGCACAGTGTTATTCCTAGCCAGCATCTGTGATGGGAAATCAGGCAGTCATCTAAACGTTTAGATTGAGCTTTAGCTTAGAACACCCTTGAAGGTGTTTAAGGAGATTAGGGCTAGTTTAGAGGATTCTTCTTAGACCTCTCTGAGTCTTTATAGCCCTTCTACCTATCCAGCATTTCTGGAAACTAGCTAAGAGAAAGGGTGGCGGTGTGTCTGTGATACATTTAACTTTATATCACCTTATTGACACTTTATCACTCCGGTCTCCATACTCTCTGCCTATACCCATTTATTTAGAGGGAATTTCCTTGCCCCTGGCAATATTATATAATAGGTAATAGTATTACCATTATTACACAATTAGCCACTATAGGGGAATGAGTATAGTATCCCTTTGTTATTAAGTGTTCTTGCATAGTAAGACCACTTACTGTTATCTCACATATATATTATTATTCTTATTATAGCCAAATTTACCACCCTAACTCCTCCCACAGTTTTTACACTACATAGACAGTAATATACCGAAACGTGCGGATTGTTCCCGATTGGTGTGCTATTACTGTGGTGGAATCTCGGTAAAAATAAATTTAGTAGGCCGAGATTACCACGTGGCATGTGTACGTGCATATGCTGACGTATCGATCAGTTGGTTGCACGAGGCAAGATACGATCAGTAGTGTACGGAGCATGTGCAAGAATACAGGATGTAGTATTCCCCTCCTCCATTGTGCTGGACAGGCCATGCGGTCAAGCAGGAAGTTAATTCTTATTTGTATTGATTGGTCAAGAGAATGTGCGGGTGGAGCTTAATATGGGAGGAGTTATGTGCCTATATAAGGAGCCTGCACTATTGTCCGGGGCTCAGAACTTGCTGTATTTTGGTGACATTAGTCCCTCTGAGTCCCGATCGGTGATCCAATAAAGAATCTCTTCCTTCCTGAAGAAACCTGTGTCCATCTCTCTGTGCTTGGCTTCCGTCAGTTTCTCCGGTATCATTACTTTGTGGAACGTTTCGCCGAATGGTTCATGAAGTATCGTCGTTCTTGTGGTGAAATGTAGATCTGGGTCTTGTGATTCTCACAATATAAAGCTCTTCGCTGTAGGATTTATAGTTTTTAAAATACGACCGTTTGAAGATGGCAACCGCCAAAATACTCTGACCTGTGCCAGGCTGCAGCAGCAAGTGATGTCATAGACATATAAATGTATGTTTTAATGTAACTGTGCAACAACGTTGCAATTAAATGTGCTATATAAATAATAACAGTTACTCCGCCCACTCCAGTTGTAGAATACTGGTGGAGGCAAGAACACTTCACACAATTTCCCCAGAAATTGTAGCTTTTCTAGTTTATAAATGATACAATAAAGACTTTTGTCCATTACTCCATTTACTTTAACAAAGGGTACTAACCACGGTATTAGGAAGCATTACTTTGCTTTCCATTTCTCCCTCTATTATACACCTATGCTCACTAGGATTTGTAGGTATCACTTTATTATAGTTGTCTAACCTATGCCAGTTTTCGATCTCCTTCTTGGGAGATTTTTTCTTTTTTCAGTTTATTAGCATACCTGGGTACAAGCCCTCGGTGGGGCTGGCACCACCACCTGACCACATTTCCTCATTTCTTCCACTCATACCGCTTTTTCCATCTTTGAAGGGGTTTGGCGAAACAAGGAAATAGTCCTCTACTCGTAACAGGGATTAAACTGATAAGAATAGTACTACTTAACACACCTTATAATAACGCAGAGAGAGGCAACGCAGAGAGAGGAGTCTAAAGAAGAGGAGTCAGAGGAGGAAGGTGGCTTTGAGGAGGTGGAAGACCAAACACAGCAGGCGTCCCAGGGAGCTTGTTGTCACCTTTCGGGGACCCTTGGTGTTGTACGTGGCTGGGTGGAGGAAGAGACCTTCAATGACATCAGTGAGGACAAGGAACGGGACATGGCTAGCTTGGTATCCAACCTTGTGCAAATGGGGAGTTTGCGGTTGTGCAAATGGACTGTTTGCGGTTGTTTGCGGTGCGTTAAACGGGGAGTTTGGTCTGTCACTGTGAAGAGGGCGTAACCCTTACACTACCTGATCGATACAACATCATACAGTAGGTCCCCCCCTCATTATTTTTATGGCCCCCACCCACCGCTCACGGGTGGGGGTGGGCGGGAGGACAGTAGGTCCCCCATTGTGATTTATGGCCCCCACCCACCGTGCAGGGGTGGGGGTTGGGGGGGAGGACAGTAGGTGTCCCCCCCTTATCCTTATTTACTGAATATTCCCCTGTATAACAATGTTTGGCATTTAGTGAATATTTCCTATTCTGCTCTGTGTCAGTGTGTATCAGGGTCTCTGAGGACAGGTGTCAATCCATATCTGCCAAGTGACCCTATGTAGGGGGAACAGTCCCTCTTCTGCTCTGTGTCAGTGTGTATCAGGGTCTCTGAGGACAGGTGTCAATACATATCTGCCAAGTGACCCTATGTAGGGGGAACAGTCCCTATTCTGCTCTGTGTCAGTGTGTATCAGGGTCCCTGAGGACAGGTGTCAATCCATATCTGCCAAGTGACCCTATGTAGGGGGAACAGTCCCTATTCTGCTCTGTGTCAGTGTTTATCAGGGTCTCTGAGGACAGGTGTCAATACATATCTTCCAAGTGACCCTATGTAAGGGGAACAATCCCTATTCTGCTCTGTGTCAGTGTGCATCAGGGTCTCTGAGGACAGGTGTCAATCCATATGTCAAGGTGTCAATATGTCATATGTCAGGTGTCAATCCATATCTATTGTTATTTAGGAATGTTAGGTGATTTATGCCCTTTATGGATTAACACCAGACTCTGCATCAACTGTGTAATTTTCCATGGGAGTTTTGCCATGGATCACCCTCCGGCATGCCACAGTCCAGGTGTTAGTCCCCTTGAAACAACTTTTCCATCACTATTGTGGCCAGAAAGAGTCCCTGTGGGTTTTAAAATTCGCCTGCCCATTGAAGTCTATGGCGGTTCGCCCGGTTCGCCGGTTCGCGAACATTTGCGGAAGTTCCGAAAATGTTATGTTCGCGACATCACTACTGCTCAGTCTTCCAAGTTTAAAAAAGTAAGTACTACTTATCTCGGAGGTAAAAACACCAATACCGCAGAACATATTTCTTGAAAACATTAATGTACCCTTCCTGGATAAATAATTTTAATAATATTACCATGCTGTTCAAATGTTTAATATATTCATTGATTCAGTCATTCCATTTTGCTAGCTCAGGGTCATAAATTACTGTATATTGTAACACCCTCAGGGCTCTGCTCCCTAGTAAGGCTCTCACTAAAACCGACTAATGTATCTAATATCACCTTTGTCAGATTACTCCACTTGTTTAACTAAACTTAACTTAACTAAAAATATTTATAGAATCTGATAAGACAACCTCTTTAGGCAGAGAATTCCACATCTTTATTGTTCTTACTTTAAAGAACCCTTTACTATACTGTTAGCTAAAAATAAATTTATAAAGCCTTTCAACTGGATTATTTCCTGCAATACAAGGTTTATTGTTATATATATTCTATCCTTATATGTATCTCTGTCTCTCTCTCTATTTTTCAAACAAGGTGTGCAACTTAAATTAATCGTGTATAGGCCAGGATGTATAATTTACCTTCTTCTTTTTTTTTTTTGATGAGCTTTATCAACATTACTATTAAAATATATTTATTTGCAATAAACATGTTTTTATTGTTAAACGTAATTTAAAATTGTATGATATTAATATTTGGCTGTTGTGTTTGTTTTGTGAATTCTAAAATAGTATAGCTCACATTGTCAGCATTTTGTAGCTGGCCAAGATATAATACAGGAGCCAAGAGTGTGCACCTTTTCATATCTGTCTGTTACCTTGTTCATGTTAAAGGACTCTTGAGATTCAAAATAGGCCACTGTAAAAGGTAACTAGGCCAAAAACAAGCTTAACACTTGAATTATACATGGCAAGGAATGTCTTATTTATAAATAAATTACAAATTATAACTTCCCTTGGCAATATCCCAAAACATTTTTATATATCATCTGTAAACTAAATGAACTAGGGATTTACAGGTAATCATTTATGCAAATTGAAACATGATAAATTCATGTTCCAAATTTTGACATGTACTTTGAAGTCTCAGTTTTCTTTGTCTACAGATCAACTAATTCCTTAATGCCCTGTTATTAAAAAAAAACCAAAAAAAAAAAATGAAAATATGTATTAAAAAAAAATCTATTTCACTCTGAGCATTTACTTCTGCATCATGACTGAGATAAAGCATTTTGGGCTGTTTCAGAATTTTCAGTTGTTTTACCTAACTATGCACACATGAATCTAATTGTATCAGTCAAATAAAAATGAATCGGCCATTTTGTTATGTGGAACTCAACTCAGTAGCATGCCTTGCAGTTCTTAGTTCCTATTTAAGTTTGTTCCACGTACTTTTAGCTCAGTTATCACGTGTAGCAACCGAGCAGTCTGTCGACTCATTTTTACTGTATTCTAATTGGTTTCCAGTGTAACCAGGAAGCATGCATAACACTAGCCCCTAATTACTTCATTACTAGAATGTATATGCAAATCAGGCAGAAATAAATGTGTGGCACCAGCTGGCCCAAATGTACAATTTAGAATTCTTTTTCTGTTCTTTGTTCTATGATGCTCTGTAAATGAGCTGTAGAACTCCACTCTACACACAATTCAATTTTACAGGCCTATTATCTGAGATGTAATGTTGAGGTTAAATATATCAGGGCAGCCATTATGTGAAAATAATTAACATTAATGAATAATGCACTAATTCTACTGATGAGAGATGGTTATATGTGTAATGAAGTGTTGGGCACCACTGACAAATGAAATTACACATATTTAAACACTGTTTTATGATATTACTTTGCTGTTATAATTTCCTTTACCTACAATGAGCCACTTTGATTATCGCCATTATCCTGACAGCTCTAGAGGATGAAATAATGCAAGTTAATGTGACAGCGATTAGTCAGTGAGAAAATCTATCATACGTCCAAGAACCGAGTGAAGTAAAAAAGATCTTTGGTACTTTCCTGTTTCAGACACGAGAGGAATGATACTATCAACATCACTTGAATATTAAATGGATGGAATTATCTTGTCTTGCCCGGTCGGACCCTCTGAAGAACTACATATTTGTACCTTGAAAGGAAAGGTCAGCCCTTTTTTTTATTTATTCATAGCAATTTGTTGATAGATTTGGTATATTAATAGCAGAGACAATGAAGCAGAAATAGGATGGAACATAATTAAACAAGAACGGTGCATTTTTTCCCCCCAGATTTTTCTGTCAAGTTTCCATTAATATTTGTATTGCTCAGAGATGTAACATATGTTGAAGGGTTTTATACAGAGCTAGGTAATGGATTTTGTTGAGGCCTATTATTTTGTGCAAATTGGAGTGTTTTTAAAATATAAATATGTTAAATTGAATTGCGGTCGGTGTTCCTTTCTCATTATTCTTAAAACTGCTAAATCATTTTAGGTGTATTTGGCACAGTTGAGTTTTCTAAATATTAAAGGAACACTCCAATTGAAATATATGTATATATTTAGCAATTTAGTAGATATGCCTCCAATTAAAACATGCATACATTTACGTATAAATTTTTCTTAGAGGGTATATCTAAAACAGCTTGCAAAATATGTGGGTCTCTTGTCTGAAGTCTTTGCAACCCTCACCTTCTTCCCCAGTCCAGTCTTTCTGTGGCTGTCCAATCACAGTCTTCCCACTGCAGCTCAATGAGAAGTCTTTGCAAGGCATTTGCTCTGAACAATTGCTGCCTCTTGAGTTTGAGCTCCACTGAGCTAATCAACCAGGAAGTAGCAAGACTGGTTGTCTGATTGACAGCCAGAGGGGTGTAACAAGTGTAATTTATAAAAGTGCCAATTTCTATTGAAATCTGCACATTTTGTAACATAAAAAAGGTCACCTTTCTTACGTATAAAGCACTTCAACAAACTAAAGTCCCTTAGGTGGGTGGAGTGTCTACTGAAAACTGTACATCTTGTAAAAAGTTAAAGTGCTTTAGGTGTGTGGAGTGTCCCTTTAAGTAAACATCTAAAAATGTAGAATATCCTGTGGACGTGAAAATCACATCATATTGAGCATATTAGAATCATTCATGAGTGATCTTTTACTAAGTTACTATGTTACTCTGCAGCCTTCACCAATTTATTACAAAGCAATTGTAAAATAATACTGTGAAGTAAGATTAACCCCCTAAGGATGGAGGATGTTCTATGCCGTCCTCTTTGGGGCGGTTCTAAACGCCGTCCTTACTACTTACCGGATCTCTGCCAATACCATGCCGGCGGTCGTGATCATGGGGTCTGTCTGGGAGCTCAGGCAGACCCCCTCTGCCCTATCTGCCCCCCCTCCCCCCCACCTCCCTGGCCATGTGATCGCAGGGTCCTCGCGATCACATGGCTGAAATAGCCAAATTATCAGGCAGTCCCCCTCATGACTGAAAAAAAGTTTTTCAAAGTTAGTAAAAGTTATTAAACACTTTTTAAATTAAATGAAAAAGTACTTTGATCATATATATAAAAATTCAAACAACTAGATTGAACGATAATTTTGACCAGTGTTTGTGACTAAGTGGCTACTAGAAAGGACTGGACATACCTCATTTGCAATACCTTGGGTTGTCTATTTTTGCAAATGATATGCCATCACGGGGGTAATTCTCATTCCTGGGCTACCATACGGTCTCAAAGGCAACATAACCAATCTGGCAAATTTAAATGTGAAAAAAGGAAATTCAAGCCTTATATTTGACTCAGTAACTTTTGAAAACATCATAAAACTTGTACATGAGGGGTGCTGTTATAATCTGGAGACTTCGCTGAATACAAATATTAGTGTTTCAAAATAGTAAAACGTATCACAGTTTGTGTGTGAAATATGCAAAAAACAGCGATATCATCGTTAGATTATATATTATAATAAATACATTTTTTAAAAATTATATACCGGTTTTAATTTGTTCTAACTTTATTTTGCTATTAATATACATATACATTAAATTCAAAATACATTTCGAATGACGTTATAAATAAATATATATATATATTTATATATCCTGATGAAAGCTCCCAAGCAGAGCTGAAACGTTGATGTGGTTTTCCTCTGAATAAAGAAGATTATACTTTGAAAAAGCCCAGGAGTGCCGGTATTTTTTCGCTATATATATATATATATATATATATATATATATATGTAGACAAAATCCAAAATGCTTGCACTCCTGGTGATAGTGACGCTATTGCCCGGTGCTGATCCAGCAAAGTGATGTAGATATTCCAGTAAACGGACAGCACTCCAGGGTCTTTCAAGTGAAGTAAAATATAACTATTAATTCATATTAAGAAATAAAAATAAACATCAACGATTTGGCTCACATCTAGAGCCTTCTTCAGGATACAAACATAACATTTACAAACATAACAGTGCTTATATATGTACATAGAAATTATGTGCTTACCATACACATGTGAGTCAGGGGTAGTGCCCACCAAAAATCCACGAGATTAGGACCGATCCTCCCGACCTGCTGAAAACCTGGCTGGTTTCCCATGCTGTGCGTTCCAGCCATTGCCTAGCGACGGTGGAACGCAAACAACATGGGAAACCAGCCAGGTTTTCGGCAGGTCGGGCGGATCAGTCCTAATCTCGTCAAACTAAAAGAAATTGGTCTAGATGAATATTCTTGTTCTTGGGTAGAACATTGGCTTAAGGATAGAGTACAACGAGTTGCCATTAATGGTAAATTCTCAAGCTGGACAAAAGTGGTAAGTGGTGTCCCTCAGGGTTCTGTTTTGGGAACGCTTCTATTTAACATATTTATAAATGATCTTGAAATGGGCATTGAAAGCCATGTATCAGTGTTTGCAGATGACACAAAACTTTGTAAAGTGATAAAATGTGAGCAGGATATTGCCTTGCTGCAGAGGGATTTGGATAGATTGGGGACTGGGCACTAAAATGGCAGATGAAATTTAACGTAGAGAAATGCAAAGTTATGCACTTCGGGGTTAAGAATGCACAAGCAATTTACCCCCTAAATGGTAGTGAACTAGGGATAACCACACACAAGAAGGATTTGGGAATTGTTATAGACAACAAATTAGGCTGCAATATGCAATGTCAACCTGCCGTTGCTGAGGCCAGTAAGGTTTTGTCATGTATAAATAGGGGCATAAATTCTCGAGATGAAAATATAATTTTGCCTCTTGATAATTCGCTGGTAAGACCACACCTTGAATATGCTGTGCAATTTTGGGAACCTGTTCTAAAGAAAGATATCATGGCACTAGAAAAAGTGCAGAGATGAGCTACAAAATTGATAAAAGGAATGGAGCATTTTAGTTATGAAGAAAGGTTAAAAAATGTAAATCTCTTTAGTTTGGAAAAACGGCGCCTGAGAGGGGGTATGATAACATTATACAAATATATTCGGGGCCAGTATAAACCATTATCTGGAAATGTATTCATAAACAGGGCTATACATAGGACACGAGGTCACACATTTAGGCTTGAAGAAAGGAGATTTCATCTAAGGCAAAGAAAAGTTTTTTTACAGTAAGAGCAATAAGGATATGGAATGGTTTTGTCAGAGTCTATACAGATGTTTAAACTGCAATTGGATAATAAATACTTGCAAAAACATAACATACAGGTATATAATTTCTAATTAGTGGGGTAATAGCTGCTTGATCCAAGGAGACATCTGACTGCTATTTTGAGGTCAAGAAGGATTTTTTTCCTAGTTTGTTGCAAAATTGGAAGCACTTCAGACTGGGTTTTTTGCCTTATTTTGAATCAACAGCAAAAACATATGTGAGGAAGGCTGAACTTGATGGACGCAAGTCTCTTTTCAGCTATGTAACTATGTCAGTAAAAATGCAGTTTTTTGCATATTTCACACAAACTGTACTTTCACTGACGATATAATTGTTGTGATACGTTTTACTATTTTAAAACACTAATATTTGTATTCAGGGAAGTCTCCTGAGTATAACAGTACCCCCCATGTACAGGTTTTATGGTGGTTTCAAAAGTTACTGAGTCAAATATTAGGCTTGAATTTCCTTTTTTTCACATTGAAATTTGCCAGATTGGTTATGTTGCTTTTGAGACTGTATGGTAGCCCAGGAATGACAATTATCTCCATGATGGCATATCATTTGCAAAAGAAGACAACCCAAGGTATTGCAAATGAGATATGTCCAGTCTTTTTTAGTAGCCACTTAGTCACAAACACTGGCCAAAACTAGAGTTCAATTTAGTTTTTTGCATTTTTCACACACAACAAATATGAACGCAAAATTTGTCCAGTGTTTGTGACTAAGTTTGTGACCTCCTTTGTAGCACATGTTTGCTACCGTTTTTCTTTGAAATAAGACATTTTCCGAAATTAAGCCCTAGTGCGTCTTTCAGGGGAAAAATCAAGATAAGACCCGGTCTTATTTTCGGGGAAAGACAGTATGCAGTTCAATAAATGGTAATAATAATAATAATAATACAGAATTGCTACTTATGACATTTAGGATAAACGTTTTAATTGGGGTTTGTGATAAGTCTAGCCTAAACCAAAATATAGTTCTTCTGAAGGTATCCCCAAATGTAACTAACCATAAATGTCAATCGAATCCCTACTCTCAAGAATTTAGTCATTTAAAATTCCACTTTAAACCAAAATGTAAGCCTAGTCCTAAATTTCCTAAATAACTATGCTCTACTACACTTCCTAACCATCAATGCAACCTCGGCTCTATGTGCCTTGAAGGACATTTTCAAGCAGACCTAACATACTTGAACACAGTTACTCCTGTCTTGATGGTGTAATAGTTAGATAAAACAATAAAGTTTGTTGGATCAGTTCCCAATAACATATAAATGGGCAGATTTAAACATCTAACTAAACCTAAATTTTTTTTTAGAAAATGTTTGCTTTTTATTAAATATAAAAAGGAAATCTGGATTAAATAAATTAGAGTTTAATGGAACCTGGCACTACACTGCATGACTCTAAGATTTTTCAACATCTAATGTAGACATTAATTAAGACATTAATCAATTACGATATAAAGAATGCTATATTTATATGAAAACATGTAGAAATAAATCTAATTACAGACTTACAGTTAATGTAAATATTCATTGTTAATGATGGAACAAATATAATGCAAAGTAGGTCATCTGAAATCTCAGTATTTTGGCGTATAAGTGACTTGTATGTTCAAAGTGTACAGATGGTGTTTGCTAAACGTAGGCTGCCAGTATGTTAGAACTCATGTATCATCAGCAAAAAAAATCACTGCAGAACGACTAAAGAACCAGATTGTCTAGGGCTGCATGATGCTGTATGATTATAATACAGTCTTTTATATGCAAATGTGGCTATGACTGGCATTAGAATATATTGTAATGACATTGACAATATCAAACTTAACATATTGAGTTCTGGTTATAAGACATACAAAGTTGTTTACTGAACTGTGTCCTGGCACAAATGTATGTGAGAAGTCCCATTTAGTCCAAAGCTGGGATAGAGAAAGAGCCTTTTTGTAGAAATATTTATATTTGGCTAATGTGGACTAAACTTTGCATTCTCTGGTCAATTTCCAATAATATGGCCCATATTAGAAAGTAGACAAGAGGATCCACAATCCCAATAGCACCAAACAGGATAATATAAAACATTCAATTTGTTAATCCAAATAATTATTTTTTATTATAAAAAATAGTTCAAATTAGCAGCCATAGTAAGCACCAAAAGTCAGGGCCTGGTGCTGACAATAATAATGGATTTAATTACAGAATCTTATGGACATCAAAAACCAGGGCCGTCTTTAATAATGATTGGACCCTAGACAAGTTAGTTTGGGCCCTCATGAACCCAGCCACCCCCTACTCCATGGCATGCAATCACGTCCTCCATCACAGCAGAGTAGCAGAACCTAATTAGAAAGGGCCCTGGTGCAATAATCGTTTTGGGCCCCCCTTGTTGCAAAGGTGGCCAAAAGGTAGATCCTTATCTGTCATGCAACTCCAACAATACTTTGACAGCTGGGGCTCTTCCATTTTACCATGCTTGCAGGGTCGTATGTAGCACTGAGCAGTGTTTGTGTTTGAATGTAAGCATGTTTTTGTATGGAGTATGTTTGTGTGAATGTAGGGATGGGTTTGTATGTAATGTTGACATTTCAATGCAGGAGTGTGTTTATATGTAGTGTTGTAGTTTGAATACAGGGATTTATTTGTGTGTAGTGTTGGCATTTGAATGCTGAGATGTATACACATATACACATACTCTACCACACACCGTGATACACACACACAGAAACACACATGAACACTGTATTACACATACATACACACACACACACACGGACACACACACACAGAAACACATGCAGATACACATATATACACACTGACACTCATGCAGATACAAACATACTGATGCACATACAGACAAACAGATCCACACACTGACACACACGCAGATTCACAGATCCACAGATCCACACACTGACACACATGCAGATTTACAAACACAGTGACTGCATATAGATACACACACTGACAACATACAGATACACAAAATGACAACATACATGTACACACACATACAGACACACTGATAAACATACTGTCTTAAAGGGCTATTTGCTGAGCTGATGTTCAGCACTGCATGTAGTTCATCAAAAAGTCTTGGGCTGCTAAAAATGGCCCCAACTGACGGAGGGAAGTTCCAGGTATCTATTGATACCTGGGTTTTCTTGGTGTCCTGCTCACATTGCATTGCTGTCTATGGGGATTTAAATCCCATTGAAAGAACTGCATGCCGATTCCACCTTGAGCTCTGCATCGAGCTCATGTATCTATTGATACCTGGGTTTCCTGGTGTGAGAAAGGACTTGACCTTGTTCACACCGCATTGTAACAATCCCCTTTTAAAATACCTGATTGCAGCACTCATTTTGAGCTCTGCAAACAAAACATAGATCCATCTAGGGAAACTAATTCTGGCCCCAGCTGATAGAGGGGACCTCTATCTTTTGATACCTGCTACCAGCATGGATTTAACCCCTGCTGGTACTTTTACTGCATGACGGTCTATGCTGTCACTAATTTTAAAGCCCTGCATGACGGCATAAACCGTCATGAGGTCTTTAAGTGGTTAAATCAGTGCTCCTATTCTGTGGGCATGGCCCTGGAGCTTCAGCCCCATTACCCCTTATTAGCCCCATGCATGCAGTTGCTGAATTATGTTATACATTGTTAATAACTAAAATAAAGATCCATTTGCTCTATTTAAGGCAGCTTTTTATTCAGGCTTGTTACTAGTAGGAGGAACAATTTAAATATGAAGAATTGGATGTCACTTTATATACAACACTTTACAAAAAACAGCATAATTAATAAAACGAATAACTGACTTCTTTGTTACTTCTCTAATAACAGTGAAGCTACCTCAATTGTATTTTGCTGTTAAATGGACTGACATACAGAGAATTAAAGTAAACAATGCAAATGTACTAATAATAGAGATTTCACTCTAAATGGGCAAAATGTGTATTCTGGGAGAATCTTTGAAATTAAGTCAACGGGTCAATGAAAACACTGCTTGCCATTGGCGTTATATAAATGAGAAATTGAAACAAATAAGTATTTAAATTACATGTATAATTGCAATGTCCATAATGTTATTCCGTGTCTCAAAGTTTCTTTCTGACATGATTGACACAATGTTAAATAACATCTGTATTCTGTAGTTCTTTCATTTTGCTTGTTAAAAATACAATTTAGTTCAATTATCTGACAATGAAGTCCCTCAGTAATAAATCTAACATTCCAAAAAATCATTTCCTGCAAATTAGTCCAATAAAATCAATGCCTGCATTCCCCAACAGTACAGACAAATAAATTACATACTATTGATACGCTCAGTGGGCTCAGTTATTATTTAAAAAAAACAAGCTAGGAGCAATATGCAATGGTATGTTTATATAGTCTACTATTGTTGTTATAAGAAGAAACTATTTATGAGCAAATGTATTTTGTTATTTACTATAGTAATTGTAGCATGTTAAGAAACTAAAGAATTCAACAAATACTGCAGGCAAGTTAGATGGGTATACTATAAAAAAACATAAAAAAATATATTCTGCAACTAACAAAATGTAAAGAGTGTAATAAATGGTGCCAGAATTTGTGTAATTGGGGAGTGGAACCTAACTCCATGAAGACTGGTCGCAGTTCCATAAGCATAGGTACAAAGATTGCTGTCATTTGCGCAAAAACCCCAAAACACAAGTCATTTTGCTTATTTTCACTGCACAACTTTCCATACCGACAAGAGATGAGATGGGAAATGCCACAATTCTGCGGTAGCCCCAATATTCCACAACTACATGGACAGGGCCTTGCTACCATTGCAATACTTGCCCAACTTGGACACAATCTCCAATGCAAATGAATCCTATCCACACCCAGTCCAGACCTCAGTACGTACCAAACAGGATCTCCAACAGTTCCTAGCAGGCATGAAAGCCCATATGGCTGCAGAGTTCCCAAAACATTTTAGCCTTATTCAAGACAGCCTAGTTATCTCCCAGCATGAGTGTCCGCAGGAATTTTTTCCAGGGGGTGAGTGGAGGGGGGGGGGGGGCATAAATGTAATGACATCCATGCTTGGTCCCTTTTTGACAGTATCATGAAAGGGAAGTGGCATAGTCATTACCACATAAAGCCAGGGTGAATAGCGTTTTCACAACTATGGTGTCAGGAATACACGTTTGAATTCCTGACACTATAGTGTTCCTTTAAGCAAATTAAGGGAACATTCTGGTCACCATAATAACTTCATCTAAATAAAATAAAAATAAATAAAAATGTTATGATGCCAGGAAGCCCCTAGGTGCTCTCTTTCCTCTAAGGGGTTAAACCGCTCTCAAATGGTTTAACCTAAAAGGCTTCCTCCAGCTCCAGATATCCAGGTCGCTCAGTGGTATTCGGCTTCTGAAACAGAGTGTCAAGAAGTGTAGATTGACGTCAGGCTACAGATTGGCTAGAGTGGTCAGTTGACACTCTAAGCCAATCAGCGACACCCCTACCCAGCGGCACTCTGTGCTTCCTGACACTCAGTAAATAAAAATAAACACATTAACACTGATGTTTTTTTTTTACCTGGGAAGATGAGAAGGTCCAGTGTTTCCCTGCCAGGCCCAGGTACCAAATTATGTGCTGTCCAGAATAAACTGGAGGGTTCACTTCACTTGTCCTTCCTGCTCCAATCTCCTTTTCTTCTCCTTCATTTGACACAGTCTTCTTTTTCTTCTGACACTGTCTTCTCTCCTCCTTGGCTCCTTCTGCTCCTTTACCTATCTGCTACTTTCTGCTTATTTTGCTCCCCCTTCTGCTCCTTTCTCTTTCTGATCCCTTTCCGCTTCTTGCAGACTCTTTCTGCTCCTTCTCCTACTTTACCTTTGTGCTCATTGCTGTCCCTTTCTGCTCCTTGCTACCCTCTTCTGTTCCTTCTCCTACTTTACCTTTGTGCTCCTTCTGATTCTCATTGCTCCTTTACCTTTGTGCTCCTTCTATTCTTTTCTGCTCTTTGCAGACCCTTCATGCTCCTTGCAGACCCTTCCTGCTAATTTCTGCTCCTTCTTCTACTTTATGTTTGTGCTCCTTCTGCCCCTTCCAGCTCATTGCTGACCCTTTCTGCTCCTTGATGTCCCTTCCTGCTCATTTCTGTTCCTTCTCCTACTTCACCTTTGTGCTCTTTCTGTACCTTCCTGCTCCTTGCTGTCCTTTTCAGCTCCTTGCTGACCATTTCTGCTCCTTCTACTTTACCCTTGTGCTGCTTTACCCTCCAGCTCATTGCTGATCATTCCTGCTCCTTACTGACCCTTCCTTCTCCTTGCTGACCCTTTGTGCTCCTTGCAGACCCTTCCTGCTCCTTGCTGACCCTTCCTGCTCATTTGTGTTCCATTGTGCTCCTTCTACTACTTTACCTGTTGTGCTCCTTGCTGTCCCTTCCAACTCCTTGCTGCCCCTTTCTGCATCTTAATGTCCCTTCCTGCTCATTTCTATTTCTTCTCCTTTCTGCTCCTTCTCCTACTTTACCTTCCTGCTCCTTGCTGACCCTTCCTGTAGGCTGTCTCCCTTATCCCTTACTTACCTGATCTATAGGCTGTCTACCTCCTATCACTCACTTACCTGATCTGTAGGTGGATCCCCCCAACTTTGAATTACCTAATCTGTAGGTGGATCCCCCATCTCTCACTTCTCTGATCTATAGGCTGCCCCCATCCCTTGCTTCCCTTATCTATAGGCTGCCCCCCATCCTTCACTTCCTTGATCTATAGGCTTCCCCCCAATGCCTCACTTCCCTGACCTATAGGCTGCTGCCCCGCCCATGCCTCACATTCCCTGATCTATAGGCTGCTGCCTCCCCTATGCCTCACTTCCCTGATCTATAGGCTGCTGCCCCATGCCTTACTTTCCTGATCTATAGGCTGTCCCCCGTGCCTCACTTCCCTGATCTATAGGCTGCTGCCCCCTCATGCCTCCCTTCCCTGATCTATAGGCTGCTGCTCCCTCCATGCCTCATTTCCCTGATCTATAGGCTGCTTCCCCCCTATGCCTCACTTCCCTGATCTATAGGCTGCCCCATGCCTCACTTCCCTGATCTATAGGCTGCCCCCAAGCCTCACTCCCCTGATCTATAGGCTGCCCACCCTATGCCTCACATCACTGATCTATAGGCTGCTGCTCCCCCCTATGCCTCACTTCCCTGATCTATAGGCTGCTGCCCCCCCATGCCTCACTTCCCTGATGTATAGGCTGCCCCCAAGCCTCACTTCCCTGATCTATAGGCTGCCCCCCTATGCCTCACTTCCCTGATTTATAGGTTGCCCCCCCCATGCCTCACTTCACTGATCTATAGGCTGCTGCTCCCCCATGCCTAACTTCCCTGATCTATAGGCTGTTGCCCCCCTATGAAATAGAAGACCCTACAAAATAGAAGACTTTGATGTGAAACTGGAATTGTCAGAGATTTGTTTAGACTTAATTCAGAGTTTGCAGCGACCCACCTTGATATCCCCTCTGTGGCCCACAGCTGTACCTAAATAACAAAGAATGCCTAGGCGCCACACACCAGTTGCCTCGAAGCCATGTATCCAATCCAGCTCCTCATTCACCACTCAATCATTTGGATGGCACATTACCATAGTCAAACTCACCGCAGACAGGTACAGAATTTAAAAAATGTTCATGCTACACCAGCACACTCACCTACTGGTATTCATCATTTGTACACACTCTCCTAACCAAATGCTGTAAGCCTCAAATTGTCTTCAGGCTCAACCCTTTTTATTTATTTATGTTTTATGTACATAAGTTGTTACCTTAAAATTTTGCTTCATTTACAAATCCACCTTCCTATGGTTCTCTATAATGAAAAGGCCTGCATCTAACTTCAGCTCTACTGCTGACTCTTACACCATAGACAGCAAAGTGAATGCAGACTCGTACCCCTACCATGCAGGGCCGGATTAACATAGGGGCTGATGGAGCTGCAGCTCCAGGCCCAGGCCCATGGAATAGGCCCATTGATTAAAAAAAAAAAACACTACTCTTAGGGTTGCCAGGTATTTCTCATGTATTTTTATGGTTGACAGGTATTTCTCAGAAGTATTTCTCAGGTATTTGAGGCTGCCTAGCCAGTGCCGGTATTGCAGTATAACCGGCAATACATATGTCTGTCTCAGTATAAACCGACATTATTCTGCAATACCAGCGGTGGCCAGTAGGGGTCGCTGTTTGCGTGGAGAGAGGCAGGGATAAGAAGTTATAGCATCTCCCTCCCTGCCTCTCTCTAAACACTAATCCGCGGTGGAGCAGCTCTGCACAGATAGTCCAGACAGCAGCTCCGAGCCTGCGAGACATGGGGACGGTGAGAGACTTGGGGATGCTGAGACATTGGGAAACTGGGAGACATAGGGACACTGGGGAACCTGAAACACTAGGGACACAGTGGCCTCATGTCTCCCAGTGGCCCCTAATCTCAGTGTCCCCATGTCTCCCAGTGTCCCTGGTGTCTATATGTCCCTGGTGTCTCTCAGTGTCCCTAGTGTCTGTGTCCCTAGTCTCCCAGAGTCCCGTAGTCTCCCAGAGTACCCATGTCTCTCCCACTGTCTGTGTCCCCATGTCTCAACAGTGTCCCCTAGTGTCCTAGTGACATCGGAACACTGGGAGACATGGGTACACAGACTCTAAGGGACACTGGGAGACATGGGGATACAAACACTAGGGGACACTGGGCGACATATGGATACTGAGCCACTAGGGGACGCTGAGAGACATGGGGACACTGGGTAACTTTGAGACCTGGGAGACATGGGGCACTCCCAGTGTCCCCATGTCTCCCAGTCAGTGTCCCTAGTATCTCAGTATCCCCATGTCTCCCAGTGTCCCTGGTGTCTCTCAATGTCCATGGTGTGCCAGTGTCCCTAGTGTCTCAGTGTTTCCTAGTCTCCCAAAGCCCCCTAGTCTCCCAGTGTCCCCTAGTATAAAATAAAAAATCTCAGGCACTAACTGTGATAGATTAAAGCAGGTTTATTGGACACCGAAACGTTTCGACCTGTACCCAGGTCTTTATCAAGTCTCCAGTGTCCCCTATGTATCACAGTGTCCCCATGTATCACAGTGTCTCAGTGCCCAATGTCTCCCAGTGTCCCTGGTGTCTCTCAGTGTCTATAGTGTCTGTGTCCTTAGTGTCTCAGTGTCCCCTAGTCTTTCAGAATCCCCTAGTCTCCCAGTGTACCCATGTCTAACAGTGCCCCTAAGTGTCTCAGTGTCCCCTAGTATAAAATAAAAAAATCTCAGGCACTCACTGTGATAGATTTAAGCAGGTTTATTGGACACCGTAACATTTTGACCTGTACCCAGGTCTTTATCAGGTCTCCAGTGTCCCCAGGGCTGCCATCAGAAATTTTGGGGCCCCTGACAAAGCACAAGGTCTGGGCCCCCCTCCCGCCCCCTCACTCCCGGGCCCGCCCACACCCTACCTAGTCCGCTGACAATGATGCAGGACTGAATGTGGTGTGTATTGTGGAAGTGAATTAGAATGTGTGTAATGGATGTAGTGTTTGTGTGTATTAGATACTGTTTGTGCAGTGAATGCAGAGTGTATGTTTGTGTAGCGGATGCAGTGTGTATAGTGAACGCAGAGTGTGTTTGAGTAGTGGATGTAGTGTGTGTACAGTGATGTAGTGTGTGTTTGTGTAGTGGATGTAGTGTTTGTATGTACTAGATTAAATGGAGTGGATGCAGTGTCTGTAGAGGATGTAGTGTGTGTATTAGACGCAGTGTCTGTGTATAGTGAATGCAGAGTGTTTCAATTTGTGGTGGATGTAGTGTGTGTACTGTGAATACAGGATGTTTGTGTAGTGGATGCTGTGTGTACACAATCCAGAGTGTGTGCATAGTTTAGTGAATGCAGAGTGTGTGTTAGTGTGTAATGAATGCAGAGTGTGTTTTAGTGTGTAGTGAATGCAGAGTGTCAGTGTAATGAATGTAGTGTGTGTGTTAGTGCAGTGAATGCAGAGTGTGTGTAAATGTGTAGTGAATGCAGAGTGTGTGTAAATGTGTAGTGAATGCAGAGTGTGTGTTAATGTGTAGTGAATGCAGAGGGTGTGTTAGTGTGTAGCGGATGCAGAGTGTGTGTTAGTGTGTAGCGGATGCAGAGTGCTAATGTGTAGTGAATGCAGAGAGTGTTTGAGTAGTGGATGTAGTGTGTGTACAGTGATGTAGTGTGTGTTTGTGTAGTGGATGTAGTGTTTGTATGTACTAGATGAAATGTGTTTAGTGGATGCAGTGTCTGTAGTGGATGTAGTGTGTGTATTAGACACAGTGTCTGTGTATAGTGAATGCAGAGTGTTTCAATTTGTGGTGGATGCAGTGTGCGTGTGTGTGTTGTGTCAGTGTATGCAGTGTGTGTGTGTGTGTGTGTGTGTGTTGTCAGTGTATGCAGTGTGTGTGTTGCGTCAGTGTATGCAGTGTGTGTGTTGCGTCAGTGTATGCAGTGTCTGTGTGTGTGTGTTGTGTCAGTGTATGCAGTGTGTGTGTGTTGTGTCAGTGTATGCAGTGTGTGTGTGTTGTGTCAGTGTATGCAGTTTGTGTGTGTGTGTGTGTGTGTTGTGTCAGTGTATGCAGTGTGTGTGTGTGTTGTGTCAGTGTATGCAGTGTGTGTGTGTGTGTTGTGTCAGTGTATGCAGTGTGTGTGTGTGTGTGTTGTGTCAGTGTATGCAGTGTGTGTTGTGTCAGTGTATGCAGTGTGTGTGTGTTTGTGTGTTGTGTCAGTGTATGCAGTGTGTGTGTGTTGTCAGTGTATGCAGTGTGTGTGTGTTGTGTCAGTGTATGAAGTGTGTGTGTGTTGTGTCAGTGTATGCAGCGTGTGTGTGTGTGTGTGTGTTGTGTCAGTGTATGCAGTGTGTGTGTGTGTTGTGTCAGTGTATGCAGTGTGTGTGTGTGTGTGTTGTGTCAGTGTATGCAGTGTGTGTTGTGTCAGTGTATGCAGTGTGTGTGTGTTTGTGTGTTGTGTCAGTGTATGCAGTGTGTGTGTGTTGTCAGTGTATGCAGTGTGTGTGTGTGTTGTGTCGGTGTATGAAGTGTGTGTGTGTTGTGTCAGTGTATGCAGCGTGTGTGTGTGTGTGTGTGTGTGTTGTGTCAGTGTATACAGTGTGTGTGTGTGTGTTGTGTCAGTGTATGCAGTGTGTGTGTTGTGTCAGTGTATGCAGTGTGTGTGTGTGTTGCGTCAGTGTATGCAGTGTGTGTGTGTGTGTGTGTTGTGTCAGTGTATGCAGTGTGTGTGTTGTGTCAGTGTAGGCAGTGTGTGTGTGTGTGTGTGTTTGTGTGTTGTGTCAGTGTATGCAGTGTGTGTGTGTTGTCAGTGTATGCAGTGTGTGTGTGTGTGTTGTGTCAGTGTATGCAGTGTGTGTGTGTGTTGTGTCAGTGTATGCAGTGTGTGTGTGTGTTGTGTCAGTGTATGCAGTGTGTGTGTTGTGTCAGTGTATGCAGTGTGTGTGTGTGTTGTGTCAGTGTATGCAGTGTGTGTGTGTGTGTTGTGTCAGTGTATGCAGTGTGTGTGTTGTGTCAGTGTATGCAGTGTGTGTGTGGTGTCAGTGTATACAGTGTGTGTGTGTGTTGTGTCAGTGTATGCAGTGTGTGTGTGTGTTGTGTCAGTGTATGCAGTGTGTGTGTGTGTTGTGTCAGTGTATGCAGTGTGTGTGTGTGTTGTGTCAGTGTATGCAGTGTGTGTGTGTTGTGTCAGTGTATGCAGTGTGTGTGTGTGTGTTGTGTCAGTGTATGCAGTGTGTGTGTGTGTGTGTTGTGTCAGTGTATGCAGTGTGTGTGTGTGTGTTGTGTCAGTGTATGCAGTATGTGTGTGTTGTGTCAGTGTATGCAGTGTGTGTGTGTGTGTTGTGTCAGTGTATGCAGTGTGTGTGTGTTGTGTCAGTGTATGCAGTGTGTTTGTGTGTGTTGTGTCAGTGTATGCAGTGTGTGTGTGTTGTCAGTGTATGCAGTGTGTGTGTGTGTGTGTTGTGTCAGTGTATGCAGTGTGTGTGTGTGTTGTGTCAGTGTATGCAGTGTGTGTGTGTGTGTTGTGTCAGTGTATGCAGTGTGTGTGTTTTGTGTCAGTGTATGCAGTGTGTGTGTGTTGTGTCTGTGTATGCAGTGTGTGTGTGTTGTGTCAGTGTATGCAGTGTGTGTGTGTGTGTTGTGTCAGTGTATGCAGTGTGTGTGTGTGTGTGTGTTGTGTCAGTGTATGCAGTGTGTGTGTGTGTTGTGTCAGTGTATGCAGTGTGTGTGTGTGTGTTGTCTCAGTGTATGCAGTGTGTGTGTGTGTTGTGTCAGTGTATGCAGTGTGTGTGTGTGTTGTGTCAGTGTATGCCGTGTGTGTGTGTGTTGTGTCAGTGTATGCAGTGTGTGTGTGTTGTCAGTGTATGCAGTGTGTGTGTGTGTGTTGTGTCAGTGTATGCAGTGTGTGTTGTCAGTGTATGCAGTGTGTGTGTGTAGTGTTTGTATGTACTAGATGAAATGTGTTTAGTGGATGCAGTGTCTGTAGTGGATGTAGTGTGTGTATTAGACACAGTGTCTGTGTATAGTGAATGCAGAGTGTTTCAATTTGTGGTGGATGCAGTGTGCGTGTGTGTGTTGTGTCAGTGTATGCAGTGTGTGTGTGTGTGTGTGTGTTGTCAGTGTATGCAGTGTGTGTGTTGCGTCAGTGTATGCAGTGTGTGTGTTGCGTCAGTGTATGCAGTGTCTGTGTGTGTGTGTTGTGTCAGTGTATGCAGTGTGTGTGTGTTGTGTCAGTGTATGCAGTGTGTGTGTGTTGTGTCAGTGTATGCAGTTTGTGTGTGTGTGTGTGTGTGTTGTGTCAGTGTATGCAGTGTGTGTGTGTGTTGTGTCAGTGTATGCAGTGTGTGTGTGTGTGTTGTGTCAGTGTATGCAGTGTGTGTGTGTGTGTGTGTTGTGTCAGTGTATGCAGTGTGTGTTGTGTCAGTGTATGCAGTGTGTGTGTGTTTGTGTGTTGTGTCAGTGTATGCAGTGTGTGTGTGTTGTCAGTGTATGCAGTGTGTGTGTGTTGTGTCAGTGTATGAAGTGTGTGTGTGTTGTGTCAGTGTATGCAGCGTGTGTGTGTGTGTGTGTGTGTGTTGTGTCAGTGTATGCAGTGTGTGTGTGTGTGTTGTGTCAGTGTATGCAGTGTGTGTGTTGTGTCAGTGTATGCAGTGTGTGTGTGTGTTGCGTCAGTGTATGCAGTGTGTGTGTGTGTGTTGTGTCAGTGTATGCAGTGTGTGTGTTGTGTCAGTGTAGGCAGTGTGTGTGTGTGTGTGTGTTTGTGTGTTGTGTCAGTGTATGCAGTGTGTGTGTGTTGTCAGTGTATGCAGTGTGTGTGTGTGTGTTGTGTCAGTGTATGCAGTGTGTGTGTGTGTTGTGTCAGTGTATGCAGTGTGTGTGTGTGTTGTGTCAGTGTATGCAGTGTGTGTGTTGTGTCAGTGTATGCAGTGTGTGTGTGTGTTGTGTCAGTGTATGCAGTGTGTGTGTGTGTGTTGTGTCAGTGTATGCAGTGTGTGTGTTTTGTGTCAGTGTATGCAGTGTGTGTGTGTTGTGTCTGTGTATGCAGTGTGTGTGTGTTGTGTCAGTGTATGCAGTGTGTGTGTGTGTGTTGTGTCAGTGTATGCAGTGTGTGTGTGTGTGTGTGTTGTGTCAGTGTATGCAGTGTGTGTGTGTGTTGTGTCAGTGTATGCAGTGTGTGTGTGTGTGTTGTCTCAGTGTATGCAGTGTGTGTGTGTGTTGTGTCAGTGTATGCAGTGTGTGTGTGTGTTGTGTCAGTGTATGCCGTGTGTGTGTGTGTTGTGTCAGTGTATGCAGTGTGTGTGTGTTGTCAGTGTATGCAGTGTGTGTGTGTGTGTTGTGTCAGTGTATGCAGTGTGTGTTGTCAGTGTATGCAGTGTGTGTGTGTAGTGTTTGTATGTACTAGATGAAATGTGTTTAGTGGATGCAGTGTCTGTAGTGGATGTAGTGTGTGTATTAGACACAGTGTCTGTGTATAGTGAATGCAGAGTGTTTCAATTTGTGGTGGATGCAGTGTGCGTGTGTGTGTTGTGTCAGTGTATGCAGTGTGTGTGTGTGTGTGTGTGTTGTCAGTGTATGCAGTGTGTGTGTTGCGTCAGTGTATGCAGTGTGTGTGTTGCGTCAGTGTATGCAGTGTCTGTGTGTGTGTGTTGTGTCAGTGTATGCAGTGTGTGTGTGTTGTGTCAGTGTATGCAGTGTGTGTGTGTTGTGTCAGTGTATGCAGTTTGTGTGTGTGTGTGTGTGTGTTGTGTCAGTGTATGCAGTGTGTGTGTGTGTTGTGTCAGTGTATGCAGTGTGTGTGTGTGTGTTGTGTCAGTGTATGCAGTGTGTGTGTGTGTGTGTGTTGTGTCAGTGTATGCAGTGTGTGTTGTGTCAGTGTATGCAGTGTGTGTGTGTTTGTGTGTTGTGTCAGTGTATGCAGTGTGTGTGTGTTGTCAGTGTATGCAGTGTGTGTGTGTTGTGTCAGTGTATGAAGTGTGTGTGTGTTGTGTCAGTGTATGCAGCGTGTGTGTGTGTGTGTGTGTGTGTTGTGTCAGTGTATGCAGTGTGTGTGTGTGTGTTGTGTCAGTGTATGCAGTGTGTGTGTTGTGTCAGTGTATGCAGTGTGTGTGTGTGTTGCGTCAGTGTATGCAGTGTGTGTGTGTGTGTTGTGTCAGTGTATGCAGTGTGTGTGTTGTGTCAGTGTAGGCAGTGTGTGTGTGTGTGTGTGTTTGTGTGTTGTGTCAGTGTATGCAGTGTGTGTGTGTTGTCAGTGTATGCAGTGTGTGTGTGTGTGTTGTGTCAGTGTATGCAGTGTGTGTGTGTGTTGTGTCAGTGTATGCAGTGTGTGTGTGTGTTGTGTCAGTGTATGCAGTGTGTGTGTTGTGTCAGTGTATGCAGTGTGTGTGTGTGTTGTGTCAGTGTATGCAGTGTGTGTGTGTGTGTGTTGTGTCAGTGTATGCAGTGTGTGTGTTGTGTCAGTGTATGCAGTGTGTGTGTGGTGTCAGTGTATACAGTGTGTGTGTGTGTTGTGTCAGTGTATGCAGTGTGTGTGTGTTGTGTCAGTGTATGCAGTGTGTGTGTGTGTTGTGTCAGTGTATGCAGTGTGTGTGTGTGTTGTGTCAGTGTATGCAGTGTGTGTGTGTTGTGTCAGTGTATGCAGTGTGTGTGTGTGTTGTGTCAGTGTATGCAGTGTGTGTGTGTGTGTGTGTGTGTGTTGTGTCAGTGTATGCAGTGTGTGTGTGTGTTGTGTCAGTGTATGCAGTGTGTGTGTGTTGTGTCAGTGTATGCAGTGTGTGTGTGTGTGTTGTGTCAGTGTATGCAGTGTGTGTGTGTGTTGTGTCAGTGTATGCAGTGTGTTTGTGTGTGTTGTGTCAGTGTATGCAGTGTGTGTGTGTTGTCAGTGTATGCAGTGTGTGTGTGTGTGTTGTGTCAGTGTATGCAGTGTGTGTGTGTGTTGTGTCAGTGTATGCAGTGTGTGTGTGTGTGTTGTGTCAGTGTATGCAGTGTGTGTGTGTTGTGTCAGTGTATGCAGTGTGTGTGTGTTGTGTCTGTGTATTCAGTGTGTGTGTGTTGTGTCAGTGTATGCAGTGTGTGTGTGTGTGTGTGTGTGTTGTGTCAGTGTATGCAGTGTGTGTGTGTGTGTTGTGTCAGTGTATGCAGTGTGTGTGTGTGTTGTGTCAGTGTATGCATTGTGTGTGTGTGTTGTCTCAGTGTATGCAGTGTGTGTGTGTGTTGTGTCAGTGTATGCAGTGTGTGTGTGTGTTGTGTCAGTGTATGCAGTGTGTGTGTGTGTTGTGTCAGTGTATGCAGTGTGTGTGTGTTGTCAGTGTATGCAGTGTGTGTGTGTGTGTTGTGTCAGTGTATGCAGTGTGTGTTGTCAGTGTATGCAGTGTGTGTGTGTTGTCAGTGTATGCAGTGTGTGTGTGTGTGTTGTGTCAGTGTATGCAGTGTGTGTGTGTGTTGTGTCAGTGTATGCAGTGTGTGTGTGTTGTGTCAGTGTATGCAGTGTGTGTGTTGTGTCAGTGTATGCAGTGTGTGTGTGTTGTGTCAGTGTATGCAGTGTGTTTGTGTGTTGTGTCAGTGTATGCAGTGTGTGTGTGTGTTGTGTCAGTGTATGCAGTGTGTGTGTGTGTTGTGTCAGTGTATGCAGTGTGTGTGTGTGTGTGTGTTGTCTCAGTGTATGCAGTGTGTGTGTGTGTTGTGTCAGTGTATGCAGTGTGTGTGTGTGTGTGTTGTGTCAGTGTATGCAGTGTGTGTGTGTGTTGTGTGTGTTGTCAGTGTATGCAGTGTGTGTGTGTGTGTGTTGTGTCAGTGTATGCAGTGTGTGTTGTCAGTGTATGCAGTGTGTGTGTGTGTGTTGTGTCAGTGTATGCAGTGTGTGTGTGTGTGTTGTGTCAGTGTATGCAGTGTGTGTGTAAATGTGCAATCTGGGGGGGGAAAGGGGAGGGGGAGGAAGGGGCATTTTCACAAAACATTTAAAAAAAATTTTTAAAAAAAATGTAATTTAATTAAATGGTTTCTCCCCCCTCCCTGCTTACCTTTGTCCAGGGTGGGGGGTAGATTCCATGATCCCTGGTGGTCCGTTGGGGGGGGAGATTCCATCCCTGGTGGTCCGGTGGGGGGCCCCCAGCTGCCAGTTACCGCAGAGGGGGCCCAGGCAGCACACTGCTTCTCCTCTTCTCTCCTCCAATAACTCTTGTGAGACCCGCGGAGCGTTGCCATGGCAACCGGGTCTCGTGAGAGTTATTAGCAGAGAGGAGAAGAGGAGAAGCAGTGTGCTGCCTGGGCCCCCTCTGCGGTAACAGGGAGCCGGGGGGCCCGGGGCTGCACACATAGATAGCGATATTCGCTATCTATGTGTGCAGAGAGGGAAAGTGGGGCCCAGGACTGCCAGAGTATTTTGTAATAAGGCCCATCATAATTGTCAGCACCAGGCCCACTGGGTTCTTAATCTGGCCCTGCTACCACGCAACCATAACGTTCAGGAGGCATTTCACTTCCCCCCAGGATCCCACAAAAGGGTTGAACTTTTCCTGAAAGTTCTGACTTTACAGTGCCTGCTCGTGGCTCACTTATTATTTCTAATTGTATCTGCCTTCTGGACCCCCCAGGTTCATCTGCCCTCTTTTGATTGGCCTGTAAACCCAGTTGTACTGTTTTTTCTCTCTGCCTTTTTCTCATATCTATATCCCTCTATGGAGTGTCCAGTTCATTCCACTACCTCTCTCCCTCCAAATTACTATGATCCTTTCTCTTAACCCACCATATGGGAGTGCCTCATTCCTGATTAACATTCTTCAACACTTCCATGTCACTTAAGATTAAATGTGTATTCATAATAAAAGGGGCTCAACCCACCATATTCTCCTACATTGCACTGACTTTCTATTAATTCAAAAGACACATTTTACTTAATCACATCACCTTATTATGGAGCAGACATTATAAACAATTATTCCAAGTCCAAAGGTGCAGCAATAGTGCTTAGGGCTTCTTGCCCTCTTACTAATCCTTCACAGGTCCCCAAAGCAGATACAATATCCTTATTGGGAAGATAGGCACTCACACCTCACACTTTATGCTCAATTATGCACCTAACAATCCAGACTCAAAATTTTGGCAAACTATTTTAACTCATATATCTACTTTAGGTTCCTCAAATCTAATTATTGGTGGAGACTGCAATGCAGTCCATTCCCCAGCCAAGGACAGGAAGGGAGCAGGAGCGGAAGGATAACTAGGCACAATACCCTGACTAAGCCCTTTTTAAATCTTCTTCAGCTCCGTACATTACCCACAAATGCCAACAATTACATGGCAGCTGAAATCACAGTGGATTAATTACAAAAAGCCATATTCACCTTTAAAGCACACAAAAGCCCTGGCCCTGATAGCTTCACAGCTATCTACTATAAAACTTTCAGCTTCTTACTCTTGCCATGTCTCTGCCCTGTCTTCAGTGCCCTACTTCATGGATCCAAACTTCTTTCTAAAATGCGAATGATTTATCTTTTCCTCCTATCCAAACCAAGGATTTTGGTCACTTTCGACCAATATCACTATTGAGCATAGACATTAAGCTCATGACTTACGTCCTTGCCAATCGACTAAATCCCGTCATAGAATAACTTAACAACCCTGATAACCCTTCATATCCAACCAACAGACAGCAGACAACACCGGACAATGCATTAACCTTATTTGGTTTGTAGATCACAAGCAATTCCCAACAACAATCATATCACTCAATGCCAATTCTGGGCCAAATGGGAATAATTGCTATGACTTTCTTCCCTTCACTCCAGATTTTCTTCACTACTCTGAAGACTAGAGGGAGAGGAGGGAACACATACCCCAGATCAAATTGCCTGGTGTGAAATAGAGCACTTTGACTGAGGTCTTGTGGATCTGGAGTTAGGGACAAGAAATACGTGATTGTGAGTTCTTGCAGTTGACCATAAGGTTGATCTGAGGCATGCCCCACCTCACTATTAGAATTTTGAACACCTTCAGGTTCATACTCCATTTGCTTAGGGGGATACTCTCTCAACTAGATATCATGGCACCTCCTACATTTAAACGCAACAAGCGCCCCCAACAACAGCCTTGGCACACCGAGTTGACTCGATACCTCCAAAAATGCTCCAAAAATGCTGAATTCTGTTGGAGAAAGTCTCACTGTGCGTCTGACTTTCTCCACTATAAATTTATGCTGAGCTCATACAGCTTGGCTCTTTCCTTTGCAAAAGTAAATTACTTCAATACCCTTATAACCTCACTCTCCTGTGAACCCAGATGACTATTTCACACATTTAACACTCTTCTTCACCCTATTGTTCCTCCTCCACCTACTAACTTGACCACCTCAGACTTTACTACTCACTTCTGTGACAAGATCTCTACAATCAGGGAAGAGATATATCATCTTTCTTCTTCCCCTTACAATACTACCCCTAACCTCACTCCCTCTGCTGTTCTATGTTCATTCACACCTGCAACAGCGGAAGAGGTTTCTGCTCTGCGCCAGTCCTCCCCCCCCACCACCTGCTCCCTGGATCCAATTCCCTTGCATCTCATCCATACTCTGTCTTCTTCTCTTTCTCTACCTCTCACTAAAATTCTCAACCTCTTCCTCTCCTCTTGCATATTTACATCGTCCTTCAAACATGCAACTGTAACCCCAATTCTAAAGAAGCCCAACCTTGACACTAACTCCCCTTCCAACTACCGTCCTACCTCGCTACTGCCTTTTGCATCCAAGATCCTTAAAAGAGTTCTGTATGCGAGATTGACAGACTTCTTAGAGATCAACTCTCTGCTAGACCGGCTTCACTCTGCTTTCCGCGCTAAGCACTCTGTGGAAACAGCACTGACTAAAGTATCCAATGATCTACTCGCTGCAAAATCTCATGGTCACTACTCTATCCTAATTCTCCCTGCCCTTTCTGCGGCTTTTAACACTGTTGATCATCAACAGCTTCTTCTCATCCTCTGCAATATCGGTCTACAAGATATTGCTCTCTCCTGGTGCTCCTCCTACCTCTCCCAGTGCTCTTTCAGTTTTTCTTTCTCTGGCTCTGCTTCTTCTCCCCAACTCCTCTCTGTTGGTGTCCCCCAAGGTTCAGTCCTTGGTCCCCTACTGTTCTCTATCTATACTGCACCCCTTGGTAAACTCATTAGCTCCTTTGGCTTCCAATATCATTTCTATGTGGTTGACACGCAAATCTATCTGTCCTCTCCTAATCTCTCCCCATCCCTCTAGACTAGTGTCTCTGACTGCCTCTCTGATATTTCTAACTGGATGGCTACCCACTTCCTTAAACTCAACTTGATCAAAACTGAAATTCTGATCTTTCCTCCCTCAAGTATTGTTACTCCTGTGTCTGTCTTTCTCCAAGTCAATGGTGCTAACATCAGCTCCACCACGCAGGCTTGCTGCCTAACTCTTCTCTTTGACTCTGACACTCTCCTTCACCCCTCGTGTTCAGTCTATCGCTAAATCCTGCCACTTCCATCTCAAAACGTAATGCAAGATGTGACTAAGGTGCTGGTCCATTCCACTGTCCTTTCTCACTTTGACTACTGTAATCCGCTTCTCAGTGGTCTTACGTGCTCCCAACTTGCGCCGTTACAGTCCACAATGAATGCAGTGGCAAGGCTCATCTTCCTGTCCACCTGCACCGCCAACGCCTCACTCTTCTGTTAGTCCCTACGTAAGATATAGGGCTCAGTTTAAAATTCTGGTTCTTGCTTTCAAATCTCCACATATTGCTGCTCCCACCTCCCTATCTTGACTGATTCCTCTCTTGCAACTGTCATTAATCTAATACTATCCTTACTTTTTGTGTCACTTTACCCCACTTACTTTAGCATGTAAGCTCATTGAGCAGGGTTCTCAACCCCTCTGTTCCTGTGTGTCCAAATTGTCTGGTTACAACTACATGTTTGTTCGTCCACCTACTGTAAAGGGCAGCGGAATTTGTTGGCACTATATAAATAATAACATAAGAAGAAGAAGAAGAAAAAGAAGAATATGCTGAGATAATTTGCTAGGAGATTTTCAGAACCTGGTAGTTAAATGGCCTTTAATCCTAAATCATCAAAGGGGATATTTCTGAGAGGAGCCATATACTTCTTGTAACTCCATTTTGACTTATATAAGCAGCCACTGGTGTCTGCCCTTATTAAAATCTAAGGACCTTTGATGACATGTTTCAGTTTCCTGATGGTTCTGAGTACCCGGACATTTGAGTGCAGAATCTGTTTTGATGGTTTCAAGTTGCCTTAAATCCATGTCGTGCCTGTGTGTGCTACCCATCCTGCAAGGCTTGTACCCATTATGATAATTTGCCATGATGGTTCTTCTAGAGTAAATCATTTCAGTAGATTCTTCTGTTGTAGCCACCATCTCAATTGATTCTTAACTGTGATGAAGAATACATATGGATCGGTCCCACTTGGTTTCCCTGCTGTTGAACTGATTCTGAAAGTTCTTCTGAATCAGTCTGGAGTTCCACTGGGATCAGTGGTCCAGGCCTATTGTAGAGGTTAGGGACCCTAACATGCACCTGTAGGTCCTGGCAAATACTGGTGGTTGTCTGAGAATTAGAAGAATGTTTTGCATGATTTTTAGTGTTCTTTATTGTGATATGTTGATTTTTGATGTTATTAAAAACAATGTTTGTTGTGAAGGGGTTAATGAGCTCTTTTCCTTGTTGACAACCGAGCCATGTTGTTGTAATCAACTCAATGCTTGGTCGGTGTGGGAAATTACTTTCTGGAATGTTAGGGTGTTGATGAGAATATCGTCCAAGCAATGTAAGATATTTCTTCCTTTGTTCCTGAGAAAGGCTATGAGGAAGATTAATATTTGTGAGAATGCTCTGCGTGCTAGACTTAGGCCAAAGGAAAGACCTCTGAACTGAAAGTGTCTTTCAAGGATGTAGAAGCAAAGAAACTAGAAGTGTAGGTTGTGTAAGGGCAGTTAATAGTATGCATCCCTCAAGTCTATTGAGGTTAGCCAATCTCCTTGATTAATGCAGGGAAACATTGTGGAAATGGATTCCATCTTGAAAGACAGGTTCTTTAAATCTGTATTTATTTATTTCAGGTTTGTGATCAATCCTCATTTCCTATTGAGTTTTGGAGCCAGGAACACAATGGAATAGAGACCTTTGAAAATTTCAGGAGAAGAAACATTCTATTATTTACTGAAGAAGTAACTTGCATATGCATTCTGACATTGCCTTTCCTTTTTCTCCTTCTGGGATTGTTGACTTTTTGAATTAACTTGTTGTCAGGAATGTCTAATACTCTATCATGTGTCCTTTCTCTAGAATGGATAAGACCCAATATTTTTGGCCCAGATTGGATAGGAATGCAGGAGTCTTTTTTATGAGATCTAGCTGTGCCAGTGCACTATCCGATGTTTTTGGAAGTCAACATCCACTTCTTCTATTGGGTTTTGCATTAGAAGAAGATGTCTGAAAATTTATCCAGGACAAATTCCTAGTATATTTGCTGGACGGTAGAATCTGCTTTCTCAAAAAGTAGTGAAACTTCTTTTCTCTCCATGCTAATGAATATGATGTTCTTTTCCCTTGTGGAATGAACATCTTTTTTACTGTCCGCAGCTGTTTGAATTGCTTCATCCAGTACATTCCCAAAAATAAATAGTCCTGGAATGGCATGGAGCATAGGGAAGATTTTGAGGAATAGTGTGCTCCCCACGAATGATACCATAGGGTCTATCTGGAAGCAACAATTAAGTCGATGTTTTTGGCTATCATCTTGGTAATATCCAATACTTCAGAGCTTAATTCTGTGGCTAGCTTGAAGATTCTGAAGCAATGAATAAAATGTTCTCTTCTGACTCCTCTGGAGATTTCTTCTTTCCAGTTGTTGACTACTAGGCCTACCAAGCTTCATACACTACTTTGATGCAGCCCACCTAGCCCACCTAGCCCAGATCTAACAGTGGCATGTACCACCAGGTCGAGAATGTTGAGTGTATTTAGAGCATCTTCTCATCGATATTGACCACCCTTCCCTTTATATGCAGGTTCCCAAAACTCATTTTCCTCTCATACTCCCTACTATACCTTCAATAAGTATTTCATTTAATGGATTTATTTGATCAAATCAAGGACAAGTTTTGACAATGTTGACAATGTTGAGTTTTCATTATTTCTCTCCCAACTCATTTCCACCTGGCATGACCTCTAAACATTTTGCAAATTTTGAAAAATATTTCTTACTTGCTTCATCTATACACATGGGACGGAATAATATATTATACAAAAATTCCAAAAAATACTTCCCTTATTACCTTTATTTACTTCCAATACATACAACTTTGCCGTTTAACCTCATTGCCAAGGGTAAAACAAGCAGATACAGCACTCTCCAAAGCCTTTGATACGTGATGTATGGATGCACCCAAAGGGCATGGCCAAATTTTGGAAATATATATTTCTATGGCAGCACACACAAAAAGGAAGCCTCTGATTGACCAAAATTATGGGATGTTTTGAAATCATCACAATTTGCATTAACCATAAAAGCAAGCAAGCAAAATGCTATTTTGCTGGTACATGACCCCCTTTCAGTTGATGAAAATGCTGTAATGAGGGCTAGAAGGGATGTGGTGAAGTGGGCTACTTCCTCCACTGTTTGTGGAATTACCCAAAATGTAAACCACTTTGGCTTTAGGTTACAGAATTATTTTAAAACTTTTAGGGAGACCATACCCAATGGACACATGGGTTATTCTCTTATCTAAACCATTGGAACCATTTACATGAGCAGAGAACAAACTAGCAGCTAAATATCAACACGTTGCACAAAACTAATAAGACAGTTGAGAAGGACAGGCTAACATTCCATGTGCATGATTTACTTAAGAACATGGGACTCTTGGCTTGCTAAAGGCACCACATAGTAACCTGGTCAGGTCCTTAGGGCACTCTCACTTAGTCTCCCTGTTCCCAAACAACTCCTTAACCAAGTTTACATTTTGCAGGTCCTTGACAAACGTTTTTTTTGTACATTTTTATTTTTGAGAGGATAACAAGCAGAAAAGTTAAATACAAGTTAAGACTCACAGGTCAAAAAACACATATAATATAACATAGCTCACTGTGTTAAATGCAGATCTCAGTATGCATGTAGGAAAGAACAGTCATCGAGACTCGCAGGTCTCTGTATGTGCAAGAGTAACCAGCAGCTAAAAAAAAAAAAAACTCACCATATGAATAACAGCAAAATATAAAAATATAGGCATTACAGGCCATGGCTAAGTGACCGGTCTTGTTCATCTTTTTTTATTTTCATTTAATAGTAAATAGCAAATAAACCAGAAACTTTTCTTTTTATCCTTGTTATCCCTCTCTTATTACACAATCACATTTTCCCTTATGCTTTTCTGTCTCTTCTCTTTTTCTACCCTTCACTCACTGAAAGTAATTCTGTCTCTTCTCTCATCCTACTAATTTCCTTTCTTTCTCAGTTATAGTCTTTTTAAAATTATTTATAACATTTTGTCTTTTGAATATAGAAACTAATATAAATAATAAGAGGTACAATATGAGGTAAAATATATCAATATAATGCACAAGAAATCGCATCAGAGCAGAGTGGCCGCGCCGTAAAAGGCAAATACTTACCTGGATCGTGGCGGATTTCCACTCGATCCTCATCCCCGGTGGTGCCCAGCCAGGGCAGCATTCTTAGGGACGCCGGATGCTATGGTAGTGAAATTTATACTAATAAACATATTGCCCTGAACAAAAATGGTGCCCACGTGTGTGTGGATTCACATAATCGACACACGCTTTGGGGCCAAAAGTCATGTTTAAACCAATCAATGCACAGAGAGGCATATTTATAGCCTTTTGTCAGTGCCCTGTCGTGGTTTCCACTTGTTGGTTGTCTGAGAGTGTGTTCCTGTTCATTGATATTTCTGGTATTTGACTTTGGCTTGTATTCGACTTTCACTACTTCTGGTATCCTACTTTTGGCTAGTATTACGTTTCGTGTATGGTTCTGTACCCTTGACTTCAGATTGTTTATTGAATATTCTCTTACATTAAGTCCGGCCATTCTAACGTCCGGTATACGTATTTTGTGTTTAAATAGTTCTGCGTGTTGGATCATATAGTAGTCGTGACACCAGGACAGAAAAGAGCTTAGGCATCACATGGAGATCAATAAAGAATTCAACACAAAAGGGATTGAAGCAAGACCACCGTCGAGCTCCAGGCTTGCATACAGGCCGGCATCTTGATACTACAGACTTGGAGCCTTAGATAGTCAAGTCCTTCTCACATTACGAGAAACGGGAGACCTTTGGTGGTAAGTCTTTCTTCTGCATGGACGATACTGTATGGGGAAAACCCTTGACCGCCTCCAGCCTAGGTAAGCAGGCATTGATGCTTGTGGATCATGGTATAGCTGCTCATCTCAAGGGTGGCCCAGAAGCACATGGATGCTTCTTCCAGCTCTTCCAGGGATCAGTCTGACAAGCCATAACAAACTCTCCCGGGTTGCGCAGGGAGAAACTTTGGAGAAAAAGGCCAATCTGCCATCTAGCCATGCTCTGCTGAGATCTTCATGCAGGTAGCAATGAGTCCCTGAGTTCCATCCAGGTATGTATAGCCAATCAGTGGGGACTGGGATAACCCCCACCGGTCCAAAGGGATGGAACAATGGGGCAATGAGTAAGTTGCTTGGAGATATGCCTCCCCAAGCCATCGGACACACATCTCACTAGGCCTTAAGTCTGGACTAAGCCAGAAAATCAGTTTGGAAGTGCTGTTCGGGTGTAGGTAGTCTTCCAGTATCGAAAAGATCCTCTGATGTACACTCCTAGCTGCAGCAGGTAAGTTTAGAATATTTTCAAGCATAATTTTACTTACAGATGCTGGAGCCACTGGGAGATATGTCCAGCCATCTTGTAGGTCAGGCCCTGCCCCCCAAACAGTAATTATGAAGGGAAGCGTGACAGCAAAGACACAGAGGTTTTTATTAGAGAGCAGAGGGGACAAAAAGGCTAGATTTGGGTGATGATCTGTGAAATATATGATTTATAAAGCCATGTTAGAACTGAAATATCAAAGGGTCAAGAGTAAAGAAAAGTTGAAGATTTTTGGCTTAATGATTTTTATGTGTATCCTTATTCCTATTTGCTTTTGTATCATCACACATTCCCTATCCACAAAACATTAAGCTGCGTAGGCACATACATCATCTTTTAGTATTTTTTAAGATACTAAAATTTTATTTTTAAAAAGTATTAAAATATTCAATTTTTTTTTTTTTTTAGAAATACATTTGTATATACCTGAGAAATTTGAATCAATATTGTATATAAATGTTATTGACACATTAATTACCTTTAGATCTATACAACATAATTTAAGGCTAACTATTATGACAATTCCAGAAAAATGTTACATTGCGAAAAAATCCATATATTTTCCTGACTGCTGCAGGATGATTTATCTTAGATGTTGGTTTCAATTTATCAAGCTATGCTATGATTTAACTCTTTGTGTGGATGGTAATGAGCATGTCTTGTGAAATTTCAATACATTTCAACCATTGTTTTGCAACATATTTCATATCAATTAAATGACTATAATCATTCATTAATAATTATCACTAACTTTCTATCACATACTATGGTGTGTCTAAATAGGCTCAAAAGAAATTCTGTAATGCAACAATTTAGCATCAATTTTACTCATGTAGATAATTACTTTGAAATTCATATTCCAATGTGTTTCTACAGGAAATTTAACTTTTATACGAACTAAAAAAAACATGAATAATAATTAGTAAATACCAACTGAGATTTCAGCAACTAATTACCCACCAATAAAAACATAATCTTAATTTATATGAATATAAAATAACAACTAGAAGCATTAAAAGGCAACAACAGAACTCAACAATTAACTCACAAATATTATTCACAGTAATTAATGAATGCACTGTTCGGCATGATTTGAGATTTGAAAATATCAGAGAGAATAATACTTTATGGAGCAATATCATCACGTTTTATTTTGAACAAAAAATAAATAAATCCATTTATTATTTACAAGACTCTGAATATTGTTTCTGTGGGAAAATGTTATAGCAACCCCCACACAAGCACATCTTCATGTTTGTAGGACTAATGCCTATGAGCCGAAACCTTGCATATTTGTAATGGGAATTATGCTATAGTAAAGTATGTTAATATTCTTTTTTTGCCCCTGCTAAACTTTACTTACCACTATATCACCGGCATAGCAGTAAAGATGCATCTGTGGGATTGTAAACAGCTCAATTCCCAGTTCTCCTACACCCAATTGGATGCAAAAGCATCTACCATGGCCTATATTTGTGTCGAAGGGCACAACATGGCATTGTTTATCCACCTGGCTCTGAAATTGTTAAATATATGTTGGAAAATAAAAAAAAGGATATACTGTGTCTAATTTAGGATTTTTATTAGACTGAAGGACAAATAGTTACATACTTCTCTGGTTTTCTATATCCATAAACGTCTCCAAGCCTTTTGTTGCTCAATGCTGGTAGCATTACGGTGATTAAGGCTCAAAATGTTAAGAGCAAATTACTATGAAAGTATGAAACAATTTGCACTTAATGTTTCAGTCATATCTGTGAAAAATATGACTTAAATATAGTTTTATTAATAATACATATTTTAATTAAACGGGTAGAGGTGCATCTAGGAGGAAAAATTGAATCTTCACTCGATTTCACATAGTGGTATGATTCATGGGTAGTAAATATGCAAAGCTTTATGCCCATAAGGCAATCAAACTGCAAAGCTGATATGCATGTTTTTATCTAAAAGAAGGAACCTAGAAATGTGAGAAGCAATAATAAAAAGCTGCCAGGATAAAAAATCAAACTAATGAATCTCTTTTAGTGAATACAGATCTGTGTCACAGGAAATAATTAGCACGATAAACACAGAGACCTTAGAATTATTCATTGTTTTCTACATAAATGTAATTGCATCGGATACATGGTAATGCAGGTGAATACAATAGCAACGGGAAAATAATACTACAATAAAACAGTGCCATTTTTTTTTTTTTTGCACTGTGCAAGAAATGACCCAATTATTTTGAAACAATAGTTATATATTGTGAAATAGGAAAATTTGAATTTGTGTAACCAGGAGCAATTTAATAAAATTACATTTTATTTTATTGGCTTAATCATGAGAAAAAACATTGAGAATTATTTGCTAAAGGCCACATTTAAAGATCAAATCTGTACAGCGTCATTAGGAGCTATGTGGGGACAATTCTAGGGCTAAAATTCAGATAAAATTCACAAAACTTGCTGTCATTGTAATTTACCAAAATAAACTTCAAAGTGATCCAAATTAGGCCGAAGAAAGGTTTATGAATAGTGGGTGGATTATCCAAATTTGTCATGATGTTCAGCTGTAATGAAATAAATAAAATGTTAGTTACTGGGTGCAAGTGCAGATAGCCCGCAAAGGTTAACAAAATGAAAAGTGGAACAACATGATGAGCTGACTCACAGCCTTGCCCACCATCCAACTGGGTCTGCACATGTGTAGAGTATGTTGGAAGTACATATGAATGGGCTGAAATGCATAATAATGGTTACAAACCAAATAAAGTAACTGGGCAAAAGAAAGGGGTATAATCATGGCCCAATCTCCCGTTAGGAAGAGAAGGCACCTGCCTGCGGCCACCTCACCTGTAGGGAGCACCTATTGACAGCACTTCTAACCTTGTTGGAGTTTAGGTGGACTGGTGAGAGGAGATAACAACCAGGAGCCTTGGCTCTGTAGACTCTGTAGTCTAGTCAGCCTAATTTGCATGATAGCAGTTCTAAAGAAACAGTTTTAGAAGGTGTTCCAGCTTTTCCAGGGTCTGTGTCTTGTAAATAGACCACTTCCCATCTGCCAACTAACAGCCTATCACACAGAAAATGCCTTGCAGCAGTAGGAACAGCAATGAGTGATGCACACTAAATAAGAGCAGTTCTGCTATCAATAATAGGAGGGTGGGTACATTGTAAATGATAGACTTGTGCATTTGTTTTTGGGCAAATATGAAAATAAATGAAAATTAATTTTTTTGTTCTTTTAGTCCAAAACTTAACAGATCTGGTACAGGTCCTTTCTAAGCGCCCACCCATGGGCATTGGGTGGTGGCTTCAATTGAAAGAAAGGGGGGCCCTATTAATAATAAAAAATGTGGGGGAAATATTGTCCCTCCAGTGCCTCCACCTGTGCACAGTTATAATTAATAGCACAAGTGAACTTAATGTCACTCCCTACCCTTGGGCAGTAGGTGGGGGCTAAATAATTAATAAAATAATTAATTTAATGTCCTCTCTAGCCCACTCCTGGGCAGTTAGTGGGGGCATATATTTAAGAAATTAACATGGGCAATGGGCTAATATAGACTAATTGAACAATAATTTGGGCAATTGTCCAACCCTCCCCATTGGTGTCATTGTTTACCTCCCCATTAAAATAAATTAACTCTACCCACCCCCTCACCCTAGTAATAATCTACTCTTTAAATTAAAAAAAAAATACTGTCTGAAGTCTTCTTTCTTGTAAATCTTTTCTTCAAAACAAGGCAAAATTAAAATCCATAAGATTGCAATGAAATGTAAAAAATGCAAACCCAGAATAAAACCCATCTTTACCCCACGTGAAAAACACTTATAAGGACTTTGATTGGTTGGATTACATGCCAACCAATCCGAGTGCTCTGACTGAGTTTGCGTAGCATTGGAAAGCCCTTATAAGTGCATAGCTTTTTCTATACTATGCAATTTCAGTCACAGCACAATGTTTGGTGGGCTTGTTCCTACCTGTACTTACATGCTAATTTGAAATAGCTTATTGTATATTTTTGTGACTAGGGTTCATAAACAAAGGGATTTAACTCCTAAATGGCAGAGGATTGAGCAGTGAGGCTGCAGGGGCATGTTCTATACACCAAAACTGCTTCATTAAGCTAAAGTTGTTCAGGTGACTATAGTGTCCCTTTAACAGACATATAGCTCAAATTCTTGGTTTTGTTTTGGTCAGAACTTGTACAATTGTCTCTGTCCTTAAGGGGTTAATAAAGCAACATTTCCATACACCTGGATATATAATTTTTTTTCTTTAAATGATACTATGTATCATGCAGCAATTTCAGCTATTAGTATTAAGGTTTTTCTTGGGTTCTCCAAGATTCTGTTTTTGCTGAGTTACAAGGTTCCAGTGTTTGATGGATGACGCCAACTTGTATGCCTGATTTCTTTTTTTACTCTATGTATATATTTAACTATCTTGGGAGCAATAGCAAAGCAGAAATATATTAAATCTAGAAGTGCAAACTCAGTATGTACAAAACAATACATGATACTGAAAAATGACCACCACAACCATGAGTAAATGGGTTTCAATGTTTACTGCAAAAAGATAACTAAAATGGTATATGCCGTTTTCAATAATAAATTAAGTGGCCTAATAGTTATTTTGTTAAAAAATGGTAAATATTTACTTGGATTAGGAAGTTAATTCTCAAAATAGCCATTATATATGGCTATTATAAAGATATATAAAGACTTTACAGCCCAGCTGATTTCATCATGGAATGTTTTCAATAGGGACTCCAGTTTCCATCAGGGACTCTGAGAGGGAACATACTCCTCAATGGAGCTTTTGTCAGTGAGGAACATGTTGAGGACTTGAAGGCCAGCGTTAGATTTGAGATTGCAGAAACCCATGACGGCTGCTGCAAGAAGATGAAAAGCAAACATGGAAGATCAGCGGAAAGCTACATTGTTGGTTTTGTTATGCATTGCATTGCAGCTCAAAATTGAATACAATATGGCAGATCTCCCTACCTTCTAGACTTGGAGATTCATTTAGTTAAGAACCGCAATCCATCCGCGTTTCAGTCAACCAGGTGGATATTTAAATTCCCAAGCTCTAAACTGAAATTATGTTGAATCACGAAATACGAAACATGCAGTGGATTGACATGTTCATTTTGTTTGTGATTCTCAATACCGCACTTGGCACCAAAATATATGACTGATGGTTAGGGGACAATCGCAAAATGTTGGTGTTATTCATATATCAAGTGAGAAGTGACCATTAAAGGGGAAACAATGAGGAGTGGTTAAAAAAACAAAAAACTTTTTTTTATACTCAGTAAATGTATAAATGTAGATTTTTACTGCTCCTTTTCTTTTTCTTCTATTGGTTACTTTTTTCATTTGGTCTGCGAACCAAACGTGGGAAATCACATCTATCGTATAGTATAAAATATATATGCAATAATATTTATGTTATGCATGTATTTTCCAGTAACCTGATTGGCACATTTTTGTGCCTTTTGGTTCATCTGATTCACTTTTTCAAATATTTTTTCGTAAATGAAATTTGGTGGAGCAATATGGCTAAAACTCAGCTGTCCTGATTTTATTTTTTTCAGCAGAAGTGACTCGACTGAAACAATTTTTTCCACCATGCACAAGTCTACTGTCTTCTCTCTAACCTAGTTCTGGTCCTAACCAGCTAAGAAATTAGTTTATCTTCTGGAACCTCTCATCATGGATAAAACAGGGTCTCGAACACATGGGCGCAGGGCTTTTCAAATCTGTATTTTGGAAGTAGCTAAATTGCTTTTACCATTCTAGATCTTCTTCCCATCGCTTTATACTTCTGTTCCTTGTATGCTCCCTCTTTTCACAGTAACAGCATTATAGGATACATAGGCCTCAATTTAATACTTTTGGATAAACTTTTCAAGTGATTTAATGTTTTTGGGATAACTTTGAAAAAATGTTTTTTAAAATATGTAGTAGTAGGTAGTATAGGTATGTGAACAGGTAGGAGAATGGTTAAGGTATGTTAGGTTGGATGTGTATAGCTATGAGTATTCATATGGCTGGGTGAGTGATTGTGACTGAACTGGTAAATCTATGTAATTTAGTATGTGCGGTGAATGTGAATATATGCATGCCTGCATATAACTGTATGGGTGTCTGTGGATTGGTGAATGTGACTGGATGATGGCCTATAATAGGTTGAGAGTATGTGACAGGGCTAATAAAAAGTGAATGTACCACAATAGGGGCTCATAAGAAAAATGGGGTGTTCTGCAGGATAAAATGGGGTGTGTAGACAGAGTAAATCCCACTTAAAAATTGAAGCTTCTGGGTGCATTAAACCCTGCACACCCCCTTAGTTCACTCATTCAGAGGACTGAAAATAAAATCACCCATATCCATTCCATACCTTGATTAATGCATTCAAAACTAATGTGGTCATAACTACAGGACACATAGAATGAATTTAGCAAAAATATGACTTTATCATTGTATTAATCTTTAAAGTGTTTCTTTCAGAAAATTAAGATTCCATTCCCTGGTGGTCCGGTGGCATGGTGGGGCCCCCGACTCCCTGTTACCGCAGAGGGGGCCCAGCACACTGCGTCTTCACATTCAGTTCATTTCCTCCAATAACTCTTGCAAGAGTTATTTGAGGAAATGAACTGAATGTTCTGCACATGCACATGTTCTGCAGCTGCACACATAGATAGCGATATTCGCTATCTATGTGTGCAGAGAGGGAATGTGGGGCCCGAGACTGCCAGAGCAGTCCAGGCCCCCCCAGGACCGCCGGGCCCGTGACAACCATCATGGTTGTCACCCCCTGATGGCGGCCCTGGGTTTACCTCTGGCATTAAATAACAGTCAAATAATGGTGAAATAAAGGCAAGGAACGTAAGATGAATTGGCAAAACGTGTCATTGCACTCCTGAAAATCAACTGTAGAACATGACTTGCAGGCAATCTGCCCCTGATGACAATAATGTGGGAGGACACAGAATAATATATAATATTATATAGATGTGTGCAGGGTGGAAAGATTTGGCTCTTCCAAACCACTTCAGACAGAAAATAAAATTATTTGGGAAGCAAAATTTAGTTAATGCCACTGTTTGGCTGAAATAAATTTTGGCACCAAAAACAATTGTGGACGAGCCAAAAAAGCAATGCTCCCTGTGAGTGTGATGACATGCAGAAACAGCTTAACCATTGTCTGACAATAAGAGGTGTCCAACTGTACCTTTGTCGACAACTAACAGTATCCTCAGCATCCCCCATGCTCTGCCTATGGGTGGTAGTAGTGGAGGAGATACTGCTGCTGTTGCACCCCATTTTTAAAAATGCCTGTCATTATAGTGGTTTCCACCTTACTTATATTTTTGCAAAAAAATGGGTTGCTGCTTGATTACATTACAACTACTCTGATGTTACTGTGTTTAACTACACTGCACACAGTGCACTGAATTTCACAGTGCTCCCAAATTTGCACAACACAAAGTTAAAGAAAAAAATCCTTGCAAACTGATTTTTGCATCTTTAATTATATTTCCTGACTGCAACACTACTACTTCCACTCTCAGTTGTTAATTTGTGCAGTAAACTGCAGCCACACACTGTGTACTGAGAGAAGAAGCTTGCAATCTGCAAATCATAAGCAGTGGCACAGAAGCACATTGCAAATCAAATGAACTATCTCTAAGAATTTTTATTTTATTTTAAATCATAGAGTGGAAAAATACTGTCTTATCAACTGTATCTGAAGTGGCAGCAGGCATATAGGTATAGCCACACCACATAGCTACACACAAGACAGACAGGGTGAAACCACTGCAATAAAAGGCATATGAAAACATTACAACCTCCTCCAGCAACAGCACATTTTAGAATACCTCTTCTATAAAGAGTTTTAAAAAAGATCTGCCTCACTCAGTGAAGAGAGGGTTTACCTGTGCAGTAAACTTCAGCTCCAAATCACAAGCAGTAGCTCAGAAGCACACTGCAATTCAAATATGTGGTCTCTTATTAGAAATAAAAAGTAAATCACAAATCAATAAAATAATTCTAAATCAGTGAATCAAAGTGTAAAAATATATAATGCAAGACACAGTGCATGGCCTGAGCTTGTTATTAAACTGCAACAAGCTTTTACTTTAATGCATGGTAACTTCAAGGAGAGATAGATTGGAATGCAGCTACACGTAAAAGCTATATATTCAGTTGTGAGTTGCTTTTAAACTAAGATATACAAACTTTGTTTACCCTCACATAGTCTGAATATATCCCTAACATTCCTAATCTCACCCCTGTGCTTTTATAGTAACGTATCTCTACATTGATTTATTATCTAAATTTTTCTATTTATTTATTGAACAGAGCCACAAGCTGTGGAGAACCTCGCACTTCCATCCATGTACTAAGCTGGAGTGTTTTTTTAGCTCAATTTACACAGTTTAAGCCACAGTTGACTTATTAGAATTTACTTTTACTTCTGTATTCCAAAACAAAAGAGCATATGATGTCAAAGCCTTGTGCTCAATAAGGCAAAACTCCATTAACCACATGTTAGTAAAAAGACATAAAATTACATACGGTTACATCTATTATATAAAACGCACACATTCTACATATCCCCAGATAGCTTAGATCTGAGCGCACATTATTACCGAATGGCGCTCAGATCACATACATACAGTTCAATCGCCATGGAGCCAAAGTCCTTCCAATAGTCTTTCGTTACACGAATAGGCTCCATGGCATGGCTATCTGGGGTGATGCTGTTCATACAGTTAAACTACCGAATAAACAGTCAGTCGGTTCCACTACCGAATGCAGAGGTAAGGAGGCTGGCGGCTCAGCGGTGTTCGCACAAATAAGTGTTCGTTTTTAGTTCCATAGTTTTGACGCTGAACACCGCTGGCCGTTCGGGAGGTAAAATGGCTGCTGCCACGTGTTCGGCAAATGAACAAAGGCCACCCAGCATTTATCAATTAAGCTGCGGTTAACCGCAGCTTCTGGGCAGTCAATTGACGGCACACTCCAGTTCCCTGGTGGTCCCTCGTTCGGTACTTTGTTCGGTAGATTGAATCTACCGAACACCCTGGCAGAAATGCCCGAATAAACCTTTCAGCAGGGAAAATTACAGGCTTGAACTGCAGGGCCATAGTCTGAAGGGAGCAGGCGAGCAACCAGGCTTCTCCAGTGCACAGTGGCGAGGTTTACCAATCAGACTAACAGGGTATCGGACCTCCTGTCGGTCAGTGCCCTGGTTAGTCCAGCAACTCACCCACAGAACATAATTAGCAGTACACAACAAAGAGTTACTACACCTGGGGTAGTGGGTCATTTGTCCATGTCCAGGAGCTCCACCTCTGCTCTGGGGGGTTCTAGCACTCCTAGTCGGTGGGTTGCTGAGTGGGCAGAGACCAGTGGTACTCTGCCCTGCTGCTAACGCTACCACGGGAGTAGCCTGGTTGGAGCCCAGTTGAGGGAATGGCGTAGTAGGCTCCTCACTCTGGACCCGGTACTGCTGCTGGAGGGCAAGACAAGGTGTCTCCCTTTTGGATGAGCATCCCTGCTGCCGGGGGACAGGACTGACCATCCCTAACCCCTGCAAGGCCTGTGCAGAGACCACAGTCCCATCTGCACGGGTGTGGGGCTTATCATCTCCCCTTGGTGGGCTAGGCTGCTGCTGGGAAGAGGGGGTAATAAGTTCCTCTCCCATACACACTTTCTGTCGCTGGGAAGAGGGGAAGACAGGCTCCTCTCCCTGACTCCCACTCTGCTGGTTGAGGGGGCAAACGACTGTCTCCCCTTTCAATATATTGTCCTGCTGCTGGGGGACGAGACCGACTGCCTCATCTGCCCCATCTGGAAGAATATGGTCTCCCCTTTGCAAAATAAGCTGCCGCTGGGGAGAGGTGGTAGCAGGCTCCTCTCCCTGACACTCTCTCTGCTGGTGAAGGGGGGAACCGACTGTCTCCCCTTTCAATATTTTGTCCTGCTGCTGGGGTGCGAGACCGACGGTCTCTGCTCTCTGCAGGACACTCTGCCACTGGGGAGGAAGGATGGCACCTTCAGCTCCCTGTGACACACACTGCCGCTGGGGAGGAAGGACGGCACCTTCAGCTCCCTGTAACACACACTGCCGCTGGGGAGGAAGGATGGCACCTTCAGCTCCCTGTAACACACACTGCCACTGGGGAGGAAGGACAACACCTTTGGCTCCCTGTAACTCACACTGCCACTGGGGCGGAAGGACGGCACCTTTGTCTCCCTGTAACTCACTCTGCCGCTGGGGAGGAAGGACGACGCCTTTGTCTCCCTGTAACTCACTCTGCTGCTGGGGAGGAAGGACGGCACCTTCAGCTCCCTGTAACATGCTCTGCTGCTGGGGACTCTCCCCCCTGGCAGAATCTGCTAGGAATTGCAGGTACTCTCCTATTCCTTTCCTCACATGCTGCACGGTTTTCTCCGAGGGGTTGGGTCCACAGACAGACAGCACCGCATTAACTTGTCTGTGCAACTGCTTCTGAGTGTAGCCAGGCGCCATGCTTGCTCTGCTGAAGTTGGTTCCTTTGTAGATAAGGGTGCTGTACGGGTACTAGCGTTACCCTCAATTTGTAAATCCAGGGAATGGTGTTACCTTGTAGCTGTCCTTCTGGGCTGTGGGAATGTTCCCATCGCTTGCCACCAATTGTAACGGACCGTTTTGCACACAAGAGGTTAAAAACCATTTAGGCGATATTCCCCTTTCCAGATGCACAGGCAGCTACTGTAAGCACCAATCTCCCGAACTGCAAACTACACGAATCCTCCAACTCCCAAACAGGAAACACACGAACCCAGGAAACAGCCGAACAGGAAAAGCATACAATAAGCTTACACTCCTGGCAATCGGCATACAATCTAAATCCCCCATCAACGAGACAACACTTCATTTTGAGGGTCAAGAAGAATCTGGTTTACTAAGGCTAACTGCCCGGCTTTTATGCAGGTCTCCCACCTGGTGAACACTCCCCTAGGGGACCAGATGGGAAACTGGGAAACATATTGGACATTGACCAATCACAGACATACACCTTTAACCCCTTAAGGACCAAACTTCTGGAATAAAATGGAATCATGACATGTCACACATGTCATGTGTCCTTAAGGGGTTAAACACTCCCACAATGCATCACAATCCCTCCACTCTGCCCTGGAGATAATTGGGAAGTAATCCAATTATCTCTGAGGACAGAGGCAAAACTCCATTAACCAAATGTTAGTAAAAATAAATAAAATTACATACGGTTACATCTATTATATAAAACACACACATTCTACATATCCCCAGATAGCTTAGATCTGAGCGCACATTATTACCGAATGGCGCTCAGATCACATACATACAGTTCAATCGCCATGGAGCCAAAGTCCTTCCCATAGTCTTTCGTTACACGAATAGGCTCCATGGTATGGCTATCTGGGGTGATGCTGTTCATATGGTTAAACTACCGAATGAACAGTCAGTCGGTTCAACTACCGAATGCAGAGGTAAGGAGGCTGGCGGCTCAGCGGTGTTCACGCAAATAAGTGTTAGTTTTCAGTTCCATAGTTTTGGCGCTGAACACCGCTGGCCGTTCGGGAGGTAAAATGGCTGCTGCCACGTGTTCGGCAAACTAACAAAGGCCACCCAGCATTCAGCAATTAAGCTGTGGTTAACCGCAGCTTCTGGGTGGTCAATTGATGGCACACTCCAGTTCCCTGGTGGTCCCTCGTTCGGTACTTTGTTCGGTAGATTGAATCTACCGAACACCCCGGCAGAAAGGCCCGAATAAACCTTTCAGCAGGGAAAATGACAGGTTTGAACTGCAGGGCCATAGTAACAAAAGAAATTCCACCTGTGAGGATGGGTCCAAAGTTAGGAACCGTCTCACTGGGGGAGATACACCTTTGTGGACACTCCAGGGATGTCCCGGGGCTTAACCCCTAATCAATATAGAAAAAACACAATACTCAAAAGGTTGGAATAATCCAAACTGGCTGAGTACAGTACTGTAAAATAAGGGGCTGACGAAGGTGCATCACAGTAAGCACCGAAACGCGTGTCGGGCTCCTATTCCTCCCTTCTTCTTCCTCACCAGGGCTATCTATAACTATGTGCAGGTAACCAACATCCTAAGTATGGTTCTGCACATAAAATCACTCTAATTTCTTTTTTTCACCTCTGGTCACAATATTCTGTTTGCTAAGGGCTATTCCCTTTGACAGCAAGTTTGGGACTTAAAATGTGTATGGTGCATATCTCCTTGTAACTATTATATGCCTAGCGTTACTGTCATTTAGCACTATCTTTAACCCCTTAAGGACCAAACTTCTGGAATAAAAGGGAATCATGACGTGTCACACATGTCATGTGTCCTTAAGGGGTTAAAGGGACACAACCAATCCCTTACAGATGCTAGCACGCCCACTTTACAAGGCATCAGCAGCATGCAGTCCCATTAAGCCTGTTAGGTTTTATGCTATGGCTGATCATTGTGTTTTAGTATGTGCAATTACAGGCTACTAATTACACTAGCGCCATCACTAGCCACACGGCACTTTCAGAACCATTCAGGCTTCGCTCAGTGACCAACTCCCAGACACTCATGTCAGTCCAATGACATTTACCTACCTTATATGCTCAGAGCCACTAGACTTGATCATATGTACTGTTTAATAAAGTCTCTAGTCAGTTGCTATTTTTGAGCTAAGTAGGAAGCAGTGTATTACTGGTTTCCTTTGAGGTGAGCCATTGAGGCTAGATTGCACTTCTTTTATTATTTCTACTTTATTTCTAAGCTATTGAACTACTAATTACACTGATTTGAGTATCCAAATATTCCTATTTATTTTCCAGTACTGTACTCAGTCAGTTTGGATTATTCCAACCTTTTGAGTATTGTGTTTTTTGAACTGCAGGGCCATAGTCTGAAGGGAGCAGGCGAGCAACCAGACTTCTCCAGTGCACAGTGGCGAGGTTGGTTCCGCCACAGGGAGCATATTGTTTTTAAAGGGGAAGTAGCGGATGTGTGCATAGAGGGTGTAGTGTATGTGTGTATAGGTGATGTAGTGTGTGTAGGGGCTGTAGACAGGGTGTGTTTAGGAATGTAGTGTGTGTTTGTATACAGGGTATCCACAGTGTGTATATTTGGTATGTAATGTGTGTAGGAGGTCTAGTGTGTGCGTGTGTAGACGTTCCACAGTGTGTAAAGGGTATATAGTATGTGTTTGTGTAGAGGATCTAAAGTGTGTGTAGGGGATCCAGAGTGCATGTAAGTGATGTAGTGTGTGCTAATGGTAGAGTGTGTGATCTAGGTGCGGAGTGTTTGAGATGGATGCAGTGTCTGTTTGAGCGGTGCAGTGTGTGTGAGGGTTGCAAGGTGTGTGAAGTTTGCAATGTGTATGTGTGAGAGGTGCTGTGTGTGTGAGGTTTGTAATGTGTGTGAGGGCTTCAATGTGTGTGTGAGGAGTGCAGGTTTATGTGAGAGGTTCAATGTGTGTGTAAAGAGTACAATGTGTTTGAGGGATGCAGTGTGTATATGAGTGGTTTAATG